>NC_135862.1:24920527-24998027 GCF_031162955.1 Sander vitreus
TGGAAAGGGCAAAAAAAAGCAGCAGACCTTTTCTCCAGTGATCACACACATTTTAATGCTTTTTTTGTCAAGTGTAGATGTGGAGAGAGAAATAATCAGAAATAGCGATAACCGTGCAAGTAAAATAAAAGTCAGTAATTAAAAAGACGCATTTAACAAGCAAGAAGAGTAACACATGGGTTGCATCAGACTGCATAATTTAGTACAACGAGCATAAACCAAGTTTGAATTAGTTACAAAGATTATTTAGTCTAAACTCCACATGTATAGCATCTCGAAGCTCGAAGTAGAGTAGTCTATAGTCTATACTGTTTCTTTACTGCCTGCTAAAGAACTTAGGAAGACATTTGTCCTCATCACATGACATTCATTTACTTTCAATGTATTCATCTAAATCTTTATATTATTCTTCACTTTGTCCAAAATTGTTGTGAAAATTGAAAATAAGTCAAAATAAATTATTATTATTATTATTATTATTATATACACATAACATTTGTATATATTGTATAGTCGTATATTGTATATTCAATTTTACTTTATTACAGACACACAGGTCTATGTCAGTAATAAAAATATGTAAAACACAATAACACAGACAAAACTAAATATATTACCTGTATCATTATAAGCATAATTTTGGTGTCACTTTTTATGTGACAAATATATTACCCGCATATAGGCTACCTTTATTCTCAATCAGCTTCTAACTACAAGCGATGGTCCTATATGAACACAACATTTTTCCATGTAACAACAGTTTTGGTTATTTCATATGAGAGATTTCTGTGTTTGTATTTTTATCTCTATGTTCTTTTCACTGGTTTAAAGTGGGCTACATTTGAAACAGAATCAATTCAGATGCTGGTGGGTTGTTGCTGATCAAAGTCCTGATGTGAAGAGATGGTGTGGAGTTTTTCCAGTGTTTAGCTGTTATTGAATACCTAAGGATGTTTGCTACAAAACTTTAACTTTAACTTGTTGCTTATCTGGTCGTGAATATTTTATTTTACAGAGAAAAACCGAAGAGTTGAAACAAAGTTTTGAGGCCCTTCATTTAAAAACTGTAACAGTGTCTTAGACCTCTGTGGAAGCGTAGAAGCTTGCAACATAAACCACACAGTCATCATCCTGAATAAATGTTCAGAATTATATGCCACGTTGACGTAAACAGCAAACACAGCATTCAGATTACTGAAAAAGGAATTTTTGGTCTCCTCACCTTTGAACATTAGACACAGAAAATATTGAGACATTTTTTTTTAACAACTTTCTCAACTTCCCCTGAGGCTGAACTATGCATTATATGGCTATGTGACTTCTGTTGGAGGACCTCAGTGAGAACAGCAGCCACCACATTGTTATTTCTTGTACGCCTCTCAACGTGTTAGCCACATCTGGCCTGTCCGCTCAGCTCACTGATCCCCTGGTCCTGGCTGTGCGAGAGCCTCCAATACCACTGTGTAAAATCACATTTCCCTAAAGGGGAAGCCAAATGAAAGGACAGTGCTATGGAATGGCCATAGACCAGTGAGTTGTCAAAGCCATTTATGTTTGGGTGAGAAAGACAGAAAGGGTAAGCGAAGATGGAGAGAGGAGGGAGACAAGAAGAGAGTTCTTTCCAACAATGTTTTCCGTGCTACAGATCTTTCTAATTCTAAAACTCCTACACCTGCATTCATGTCTCTCCTTTGAGTGCTTGTATATCGATTGACAAACAAGGCATACCCCCCCTTACAAAGTGACCCTGTGTCTCCTCCCCACCTCTTGTACTTGCATACTTTATATGACATCGGGCTGGAAAATGTGAAGTGAAATCTCTTTGTGCATGCTTGTGTGTTTGGATGTGTTTGTGCGTGTCATTGTGCGTATACACATCTGGGACGTGAAGATGATTCAAAGTGCCATTTGGTTGTGTGAGGACAGCCTTCACAAACACACTCGTCATGCAGAAGATGTTGTCATCCTCCGCCTCATTGTTTGTGTAAGTGATGTCTCCAATCACAAGCAAACACGTGCAGGTTTCACCCTCCCTCTGTCACTCTCCTTCTCTGCCTTCTCCTCTGATTGTACAAATTGTCCCATCGTCCTTCTGCTTCTGCAACCTCACATCCCTTCTATCGCTCTCTGCTCAAGAGGTTTGACTTAATGGGACTCATAACAGAAACAGTGGTGTACAGTATAAGGAATGAGGTTAAAATAAGGCTTCTTTATTGACCACTGTGCATCTACGTTTCCTGTACTGAGAGGCCTACTTGGGCCATGATGACCGGTATGAACATGTGCACTATGACAGATAATCATATTCATACATGCAGTCCAGTTCACATGTCTTTGGACTATGGGATGAAACCCAGGTGAGCAAATTTCACACAGAAACAAACTCTTTATCCTGAGGAGGAGACACTGCTAAGCACTGAGCCAGTGTGTCAACGTCACCGTCACACTGCACAATAGAATCCTATGTACGTTCACCTCTTGTGAAAACATGCATATATTTTCATATGTACAATAATGCACTGTGTACAGTCTTTGTGTACATATCTTTATATGTTTTGGTTTTTGGTTTTGGTTTTGTATATGTCAGCCCATGTAGTCCATGGACTGACACATACAAAACCTATATAAAGATATCATGTTTATGAACATATATATCAGTATACTTAAGAATAAAGTACATTGGTGTTTACATATAAAGATTACAGAGCTATTAAGTTACAGCATATAAATTACAGTAATTGCATGTATGGCACATATACACACCATATATGGTACTCCTTGCATGCAATATACTGTATATTGCAGTTACACTATACAGTATACATGACATATGTGAGTAATAATAAAATAAACAGATTACAAAATAACAGAATAAAAATATATAATATATATATTAGGGCTGTCAAATGATTACAATTTTTTAATCGCGATTAATCGCTGAATGTCTATAATTAATCGCGATTAATCGCATGTTTTATCACATGATTAAAATTCTATTATTTTGCATTTCATAACAGTTTTTAAGTACATATTAACAATCGAAAGCAATTTTTACCAGTGTATCTTGATTGGGAATCAAATGAATGCAAAGAAAGTTACTTTATGAACTTGATTTGAAGATTTGTAATTATTTATTTACTGTAAACAAAAGAAAAATGTGTGAATCTGTCATTATTGCACAATTCCTCCAAGTACCTAACTAAAAAACTAAAAATCCCTATCCTTACCAGAGTCAATATAGTGTTTAGTAACTCCTAAATAATGTTGATTACTCACTGACGTCCAGTGATCACCGGTTAATGAGACAGCATTTGCAGCACCTTGCAGCTGTTCCAGTGTGGCTGCTTTCTCCGTGTGGTATGTGTATGGTGAAACTACTGTCTCCCTCGACGGCAACAAGACAGGTCAACCATAGTACGTCTTTAAGACCCGAGTCCTCTACGCTGCTGACAGGTCTGCAGTTCGTTGCCACCCGTTTAGCCTGCTAGCGGATAGCATCACATTAACTGTACTACCATGCTTAGCTCGTAGGTGGTAGCTCAAGCTTGACGTGCTTCGGTGATATTTTAATTCGGCTTTACACAACGTGCATATGGCTTTTGACTTGTCTACGAGCTGTCCGGGAGTTTCGGAAAATACAAAGAGTTCATTCAGAGTTATTGCTGCTGTGTTTCTCCATCATGCCTGCAGCCTGCAGCAGGAGGATGTGTTAGGAGGAAGTGGCAGCTTGACGATAAGTAACAGTGCTGCAAAGGGTCAAAATAGTAGCCTGTTAGGCACGACGCAAAGCCGAGTGAAGTGTAAAATAAATTAATAAATGCCGGCATGCGATTAAAAAAAAAGTATCGCGTCGCGTCGGCCCTTAATCGCATCGCGATTAACGCGTTAACGCTGACAGCCCTAATATATATATAATGTAATGATTGTATAGCCTATATATAGTATATTGTTGCTGTTTAAAGAAAACCATGCATCTCAAGGTATGGTCATTTGGGATTTTTCAGATAAACTGAAGGATTAGGATGTTTCTTTATGATTTGAGAAAATTATCCTATTCCTTAAATAAAGCATTGAAAAACCCAGTGGGTTAGTTGCATTTTATTGTATTTGATGCTTCTACTCCTCTACATTTCAGAAGGAAATAATGTACTTTGTACTCCACTACATGTGTCAGATATATACAGCTACTGTACTTTGCAGTTTAGATTTTACATATACACATGAATGCATCTGTCATATAAATTCAATAATATGATATATAATAATGTAACACTGAGAACCCTCTCATTCTGCTGCAAAGTGAGTATATAAACACATATATTATGTTGCAGCGTAAGTGGACAATCCTTCTTTCTATGTTAAACTGAAATGAACACATTTTGTAATTTATGGATGCTTTCAAAACCTCAGTCTGGTCCTGTTTTGTGGATGGGGAAACCTAAATGCAATTGAAAAGGCTTATGTATGATTGTCATATGATCTATTGTTGATAGTCGTGCTGGCACACTCCTCATGCTTGTTACACGACATTTTAAAAAGGGGGGAAGGCAGAAATTGACTAAAGCCAAGTTGCCAGTGTGTGCCCAACAGCAAAGATTCAAGAACATTGGTCTGATGTGTTGACATTTTCATGTGGATAGCAGAATTCAAGATTGCAATTTGAAAATGCAGGTGTCCACAGACACATAAACAGTGTTTATGAATGTGTCCCGTTATGGGTGGACAGCGTGGCTTTGAATAGGACTAAGCTTAATTGGTAATTGGTTCGCGGAAACATCTGCAGTAAAAAGGTGAAACATTTCAGCCGTATGCTGTTGATTTCACTGTAGCTGTTTGTATCTCTGTATACGTGAGTACTCCATTAGCGCTGTCTCTAGTCGTTTTAATGGAGCCAGTGAAGGCTTTTGGCAGGCCCATTACAGCACCAGTCCCCCCCATTACACACCCACCCACCCAAATATCTCTTTTCATTACCTGATCGACCTGTTAGCATTCGTTACCAAAAAGCTGTAGCCGTTCCCTGCAGAGTACTTCAGATAGATTTCCCATTTTAGATCAAAGCAAAGTGGAGTCAGCTTCGATTGGAGCGGACGTCGAAGGAGTTCTTCAGGGCAAACCAGCTGTGACTGGGCTGATGTGTAGCTGTCACTGTGTCGTGACATGATATAATATGAAATTATATTGAACAACGCTGGTTTGGCACTAAATTGTTAGCAGGGCTTCAGGTCTGACAGCAGCCAGTTTATGGCTTTAATCCCAAGGTCCTTTAAACCTTGTTTGACATAAATTGAGTTTGGCTTCTTGACGGAGGGAAAAAAGAGCAATGACAGAAAAAACACTTTCCGTTCTTCCGTCCTGTTTGGTTCAAATGGAAAGTTTTTCTGTCTGTGAAGTTTCATTTACTCCTGAGTCACAGTGAATGTAGATGTAAACGTCAAAGTAGGGCAGTGGAATTTGTTATCGTTGCTATCTGTAAAACCACAATTTTGACTTTAAACTGACACCGTCTCCCAGATCACATGCCTATAGCCACATACTGCATCATCCACTAGATGACACAGTATGTGGATATAGGCATGTGATATATAATACTGAAGCTGAACAGCTTTTGACGGTCATCTCATCTCATTGTTAGGACGCTGACATCAGCTAGTGATCTGTGATAAATCTGCTATGTAAAGCTCAATGAAAACCCCGAACACAGTTCTGAGGGACCCGTTACCATGACTAATGTCCCGACTGACAGCGAAAGATAAGACTCATCCTTCACCTTAGCCAAGCCCATTTCTCAGCAATAATGTTCATAATGGAGTGCTCCGGTGTCGTTATTGTGTGAATAATTTAAATGGTGGTTTAGGTTATTGGGCACCGAGGTCGCAGCCACAACACCTACCGAGCCTGATCCAGATGAGATACAGCTTTACTGTACAGTATGTTGAGACGCCTCTGAGAGGGACTTTCCTATATACAGAAGCAAAATGGCTGGATATTACCGAGAGGCAATGATTTGGTGTGTGGCTTAATTAGATGTTCCGGCGACATCTGTTTTTAAGAGGAAACTGCAACTCTGGCACATTAATTCACTTTGTAATGAATGACTGAATGTCAATGCAGGCCGTGAAATCACCAAGAGGGAAGTATGTGTGTCTGTGTGTGCAACACGGTAATGCTTTTCCATCTGTTTGGCAAAAACATTCCCCCTCCAACACTGGCACCATCGCTGCGCAGTAGCCAGAACGAGGAGGGATTCAAGATGGCCTAATGCTGATTGGAATGCCTTTTGAATGGGAAAAATGAAACAAAGATGGAGTGGACATTATGCCGCTGAATCTTAGTTAAGGACACTTCACAAGTGTGTGACAGTGTCATTAATCTCATGAAATTACAGACAGAGAAACCAATACAGAATCAGAGGCTGCTAACAAAAAAATATACATAGAAAGATTTTTAGAAAGAATGTTGCTGTACTGAAATCCTTTGAAAATGCATACAAAAGGATGCTCATACTCATGCTCACATGAATGATGACAAATTATCATAAAAGTTTTGTTTTTTTCTGTCATAAAATCTAGATTACGTAACTAAATATCGTTTTCTGTGTTCCAGTTGGAACTAACAGATCTAGCCATGTTTCTCTCTCCAGCAGGATAAAAATGGGACGCTGTTTCCTCCCTGGGTGACTGACTGCAGTCCAGGGAGACCACTTGGCACCTGGAGTGACAGGCTGCCATCAGCATGTAAAGATGCTAATATGAATTCTGATCACTCACTCATATAGGCAAGGGAATTACTGCCCATCACCAGCGTCTAGTGATTCTCCACACATGGCAAAGTCAAGGGGCACGCTGTAAAGCCCAGGTAAATGGAGTTTGCACGACAGTCAAAGCCAGATTCTGCTTGACACTTCCTTTCTAAGTGATAGTGCTACAAGATGTGCTCCATAATGTAATAAATTGGAAGCTCTGCCCTCAAGATTTCAGGCTGATGAGAAATTTCGATGACAAATCCATCGCTTAGACTATCTCTGTCCTTCAGTCTTCATGCCTGCGTGAGCCCAGGAGGGTCAAAGGCTAATTACCAAACCGGATAAGAGGTAGAGGAGGAGATAGACAGAACCTGCACATGTTTAAAAGGTGTAAATGTATGCAGATTAGACTGGAATGTCTTTCGACCGCAATTGAAGACGAAAAGGCCCCTCACCAAAAACGTACACAGACATGAGCCATGTAAAGTCTAATGTCTGTTTTGGAGCTTACCTTTGTTTATCCCAAGTTAGGGATGAATAAAACAAGGACAAGTTATATCCAAAGTATTACTGTATCATACCACCCCACCTGTTGTTATATTCTCAAAGCAATAGTCTCAATCTACTCATTTCATTCTCAGGAAGAAAGCTGATAAAGCTATTTCCCAAAATGTTTAACTTTTCCTTTAACAGCACTTCATATGCATCAGTATCAGTTTGATGTATCAGTTGGGTATTTTACTTTGTTTTTTACAGATAGAATCAGTGTTATTGTTGTACACAAATGGTAAGATTACATGTGGAATTGCCTAACACTAATATGTACATGCAAACATATATTTCCAGAACTATAATATGAGCAAAGTATCAAAGAAAAAAAGAAAAAAAACAAAGAAAAAAGCCCAACCTGACTCTAAAGTTAGGCCAAGATGCCCGCTCTGCACCACTGTCCCTCCACTTCTCTCCTCCCTTGCGAATTCTTGCTTCACTCGGGAGAGTGATGATACTGTCTACTCTGCTAAGACTCCCCCTGCTTGACATCTCGACACGAGGAGAAGGATGTTCCTGTCTGTCTCGTCACATCACAGCCGTCCTGATTCGGATCCCTCCCATCCAACACCCTGTGATGCTTCTCTTTAAAAAGCTGCCCGTCCATCATAAACATCCTCCCTTTTATGTTCCCCGCCTGAGAGGGAAGGGGAAAGAGAGAAATCAGCATCTCTCTCAAACGCAAGCTGACAGCACTAAGCAGACTGACGTGACATCAGAGGAGCGGTGTGCCAGACGTAGCTTTGAATTTCCATAACAAGGTAACACCACAATTATTAGTCACTCAGTGAGACCATAGCTCCTAAAACTTATTGAAATATTCCTGAATCTGCCCAGAATTGAAAATACCAGCAAAACGCAGCAGATCCATACTAAAGTTACAACTGATCCTTAAACTTTTTCTTTTTTCTGAAAAGTGTTAATCATATAAATCATTGTTCCTTAATCAGTCTTCTAAATATTCTCAGCAGTTCTGCAAGAGTCTTAAATTAAATCCCTCACCTTGACTCCATATAAATGTAATACTGTCAATAAAGGAGATATAAATAGATAGGGGTGTAACCATTCATAATCTACCTGAATATTTTAAAAGGGTCTTTTGGGCAATGAGGCAGGGAAAGAGAAGAAGAGAGAGAGAGACTTGATCAATCTTCTGAGTTCTGCCTCTACAATCAGAAGTGCGCTAATTGAAACGGTGTGGAGTCATCTCCCTAAAGGATGAACCTTATCAGATTTCTCATGATAATTTACCACAAAATTATTAAAAAAAAAAAAAAAAAAAAAAAACTCTTTCGTCTCACACGTTGCCTCTCCTCCCCTGTCTGGACAATGATTGAAAAAGAGTTGCTTATTGGCCGTCTGGGAAGAAGCAGCGAGAAATGTTAAGGAGACCTTTTCAATGCCCGACCCATTCAGTTTTTGAATGTTAATGTTTTCTAATGAAGACATGAACTGAAAACTGAACTATACGGCTTGATAACGGGGGGGGTTAAAAACCGAGAGGAGAGTGACAACATTATAGTTGAAAAGTGATTTTTTTTTTATAGTGAGCAGTTCATGCTTAAGGACACAAATGGCCTGAAAGAGAAATATGTAGCATGTCAAAGGCTTAATGAAAGATCATGAGTGTTTAAGGTGGATTGGTGGACATATTTTAAAGGCGCTTACTCTGAGCCTTCACCGCATGTCCACCTTTCCCTGAGCTTTTTCTATTTTCAGTGTGAAGCTAATAAATTGGGACCTGGAAAAGATTTCTCTGCAGGCTTACAATGAGAAATGATAAGAGATTATTTTAGAATGAAGATCAATGACAAAGTCCAAACGGTATGAGGAGCAGCAGCAGGAGGAGGAGGAGGAGGAGGAGGAGAAGCATGAGCCCTAATGTAAGATGAGTGTAATGTGCAACCCAAGGCCAAAGGCAAGAGCTTCATCTCACCAATTCTCTTTACAGGAGTGGAAATTACTCGATGCCATACATAGCTGATTTATACAAATTAATGACCTGGGTTATTAATAGTCAGAGATGCATATATTAAACACTATGAGTAAAGGTAGCTTTAATTATGCATCCTTTATAAAACCTGTTTGACTTCAGAGCCTGGCGTGTAGGTGTATTTTCAAAATTAATCCGATTTGTGAAAAATGAGAGCTAATATAACAATTGTGCCCCTCTCTCTCCTTTTGAATCACACATTGCCACTAATATATCTATTCTACACACTTTAAACAGTGACAATACATTATGAAAATGTGTCTTCAAACAGATAATAGAAAAAGGCTGTTCTTTATTTTTATGGCTTGGTTTAGCTGCATTGTCAGCCCAAGTACTTGCAATAGAGTTTTCTGCATATTATTTATAGTGCAGTTATTGTTTGAGCTTTACTATGGATACAGCATATTTATACGAAACGCTGTTCACATATCACTGGACACTTTGGGGCCACCGTATGAGCGAGAGTTCCTGCCCTGCCCCTTCTGTTGTCCGAGGGGACCGCTGCACTGACAATGGTGTCACCTCTCCCCCGGGGGGACACCTCCGAGTGATTTGTGGTCGGGGAAGACTGATGAACTGCTATTGCCACCCTGTTTCTTTGCAAGATCAATTCTACATGTAGGAGTGGGCTTTATGAATGATGGAGACCTCCTCAAGCCATCCATACAGCTGCCCAAAGACACAGCCCTGGCCCCCATAGCACCTACATGGCAGGAATAAAGCAATCTCTCTTCTCAACAGGGCCATGCATTACGCACACACACCCACACATGAACCTACCCGCATGAATACACAGATGATACACAAAGCACGTGCACAGAAAAACACTTGTATGTGTTTGCAGGAAATCAATGGAAACCCTATTCAGTGTCCTTTCGCTGCCTTTTAAGTTTATTCAGAAGCATTTTCAAGAGGCAAAACTTTGCCACATTATAGAAGATTGTTCCTTCGTTTGGACAAAGCGCTGTTGAATGGGACTCATTATGAGAACAGAACTGTCAGTTTGCACTCTGACACTGCACTGCGCCTGCCTTTCTGGACAGGCCCATAACTGGGTGCCTGCCAATAACAGCGATCTGATGGTATTGAGGGATCATTTGCAACACACGTCTGAAGGCTGAATAGCATTGTGAATAGGAGCAGCATACATAGATGTCATGAGTCCTGCCTCCCGCAGAGAGGTTGAAAGCGAAAAGTAGAGCGCAATGAATACTTGAGTGTTCTGGAGGCTATGAAATTGAAAGGCCTCTACCATTTTTTGCCAAAAGATTTCAATAGAAAAATAAAGGCAGCTCGTGCTTTTTAATCGCAACTTTGAGATTGATTGGGCGAAGTTGTGTGCAAATCAGTGCAGGGTTGACAGATGTTCCTCTTTTATAATAAACCTGGTGTCAAGCACAAGAAAAGAGAAATAATGCAGCAGAGCTACCTGCTAAAAGAGAGTATCACACATAGTCCTAAAAAAATGAATATTTCTTTAAATATCCACGCTTCCTGTATCAAATTGCATTTTCCAAAGCAATGGAGTAATCTACTCGGTAAGAATTATTGCTTTCGTTTTTTTCCTTAAATTACAACACATTCTGTTTCACACTTTCATCAGCACAAAGCACTAAAAGCATCTAAGATACAATTTGCATTTCACAAATTATATGCATATAGTCCTCTTGTTCATGATGTGCTAAACACCCAAGCAGGTTGCAGTCTCTTGATATCATAGCAAAGCAAGACAGATGCACAGCTGAGATAACTTCCATTTACAGTGTAAGCCTGGGAGAGCCACAGTGTAGAGGCTGTGTATAGTATTTATGGGTTAATCAATACAGTAGCTGGATGACACCATGTCCCCGCTACTTTCTGTCATGATGATGGCTCACTAATTTTGGAAGGGCTGCTTTCTCCTCCTGCCTTCAGCAGCCTGCAAGACGGTTTAATTTGGCTGTAAAAATGCCAATCACCGGGCTACTTCTTGTTCCTGGGGGAGGTCATGATGGGGGCAAGTCCATAGGAGGAAATATATTCACATAGTTCTCTTAGAGACACTGCTAACCCCTGACATCCCATTTGGGTTGTAATTTCATGTTGTTAAAGGGACAGGGACCCTGTGCTCTTAGAGATGGGGAGGCGGGGGCGAGTCCTGATCAGAGAGGTCTTTAATTCTTGTTCTCTGAGTGAGGACGTGTGTGTGTGTGTGTGTGTGCGTGCATGCGTGCGTGCGTGCGTGTATTCGTGTGTCTGTGCGTGTGTGTGTGTGTGTGTGTGTGTGTGTGTGTGTATGTGTGAGTGTGTGTGTGTGTGTGTGTGTGTGTGTGCGTGAGAGAGAGAGATAGAAAGAGAGAAAGAGAAAAAAAGAGAGAGAGAGGGGGAGAAAGAGAGAGTGTGATGCCATTTGTGTGTGCATGTTTTAGATTTGTATCTGAAAGAGTAAGAACATCCTTGAATCTGAACACTCTCTACTTCATGTGTCTGTGTGTGTGTGTGTAATATGTGTGCAGCACCGAGCACCCACACGCAGCATGTTTTGGTATTTGTATGTGTCTTCTTGCTGGCAGGGGTCAGAACACATCAGAGGCACAGAGGGAGACCCGGGACCATCCCACTCTGCAGAGATACTGCTGGCTCAAGAAAAAAGCAATACGAAAACTCATTACCTTGGCACTAAGACTTAACGCTTCTTCCTTGAACTGGCTTTGATCTCTACCTAATGTGGATATATGGGAGAAGTGATGCTTTTACTGTGATGAAAGCTAACATTTAACTGCTCACATTAAATTAGCAAGGAAAGGGCCTCAGGCATGTTTGCATTTTGGGGCAGTGGTGAGGTGGGTGCTTAACAATTTTTTGCACCAGTTATAAGATATACAGACTATGTGAGCATGTTTTGTTTTTTTTTACCAATAAATACAATTACAAAAATGACTTACAGTAAGCAACATAAAGGCCATTCCACCAGGGCTCATTGCCTTCTGTATTAGCGTTCCCTGTTACTGTCTGTTAAACTAATTGCATTTAACTATTTTTAACAAGACATTTTGTCTTTTTTTTATATGGTACATGTATTCATTCATCCATCATTAGAAAACATTAACATTTACAAACCTGCTAGCTGTTTATAACACTCATTCTACTCTATATAGTATTTTTGGTTTATGCCTGTAATAGTAACATAACTGACATTTCAAAGCTTCCTATTACACTTTTTGCATGTTATTATATTATATCAAAATACATCCCATCTTACACACACTACCCCACCGGTTTATTGTTCATTCTGTAGGCTACATTTGATTATCTTTAAATACTGTTCACACTGTCTGGTTGGATGCTAAACTGCAGTTTAATGTGTGCAATGATATTGCACACATTAAGTGTGCAATATCTAGTCAAATCAATACAATTATTATCACGAACCTGAACAAAAGCTTTGAAAATGTGTGACATTTAATAAAATAGTAGCCTATTAGTGGCTGAGTGTGTTTTGCATATTGATGCAACGCCTGTAACAAATGGGTTTTTATAATCACCTAAAATACCTTTCAACGGCCAATTATAATAATTAGAAATAAATACAGCGAAGACATACATTTCTGTAGAAACATTACGTGACCGATTAAAACGAAACATGTGATGATGGATGACGGAGACACACAGCCTATGTGGGGACGTTATTCGAATATTATTCAGATTGTTTGTGGTTTGGTTGGTGATTATCAGCCTGCTGTGTTGTAACAATCAGCTCATAAACTGTGATTCCCATGGAAAACAGAGGTAGGAGGACACTCGTGCCTGGTGTCCGCCCCTTTCTGAGAAGTAAAGAGTTAACGGAGCGGTGGGTTTGCCCATTCTCCTGCTGTGAGTGACGCGATCGTCTCCCTTATCCCTCAACTTTGCCTGTTGCCAGACCAGGCAGCCGAGGTGGACGCTGGCTATCACTGCTGACATTCTGAACGCGATTACCCCAAACATAAAGTATTTCCCCTCCCACCTCGTTTATTTATTTTTCCGCTGACTTTTCCCGCAGGCTGCTATTCCGTAACGATGATTTTTAGTTTTTCTTTCCATCGGACTCCCCGATGTTGTGCAGTCTACTACACGAAGGCGTGAATCTTTTTTGAGTAGAGGTGGATCTTCCCGGATACGGCGAGGGGGTATATTAAATTAGAAAAAAAGGAAGAGTTTCACGGAAATCCCCACAAATAAATATGCCGCGGAGGAAACAAGACGCGCCCAAGCGCGCAGCAGGTATGTGTATCAAATTATAATGTGCGTAGAAAAATAAGGTTTACTATCATAAAACTGCGGATGTTACCTTTTGTTTTGTAGAGCTCACTTTACATTCACTGCATTTCCGTTACCACTTTGTGTTTTTTTTGTTGTTGCTCTCTAACGATCCGCTTTATCACTCTTGGCTACTCTTGTGAGACATCATAGAAACTGTTCCCTTTATTAAAGCGGATGTACAGTTTGTATAAAGCAATCTGTGATCCTGCGTTTTCGCTCTCCACGCTGTGCGAATACTGTAGTCCCATCGGATGAGTTGCCTGCTGTAAACTTTCCCTTCCTATTGTTCCCAACTTGAATCCCTGACAGTTTACCGATCCTAACAGTCATATACCTTTGATCTGTGGGAGTAAACCCTGTGGAAAAAAAAAAACCAGTGTTTTCATGATGGTGAGTGCCCGAGGCGTGCCATAAGGGGGACATAAGGGCTTTGTGCGCATTTGATCCGAGCGCATAACTTCTTTGCAGAAGCTGGGGGAAAAAAGCCCTACCTCTGAGCTTTTTTTCTTTTCTTGGGATAAGATAAACAATTTGAGAGCAGACAATGGGGTTTCGTGGGCTGGAAGGAGCCATAATCGACAGTTGCCATGTCTGATTTGACGGTTGATTGATTGGCTGTCATGCGGCTTTGATCTGATCCTTCCCGATTTGCATCAGAAAATCACTTCCCACCATGTGCTGCAGGCCCCTGACGTCACGTTTAAACCACTTTGAAAGGCCCTGTGTACTTTTTTACTCTCTCTCTCTCTCTCTCTCTCTCTCTCTCTCTCTCTCTCTCTCTCTCTCTCTCTCTGTCTGTATCTCTCTCTCTCTCTCTCCCTCTCTCTCTCTCTTTCTGATGGCCAACTGACTATGAAAAAGTAAAAGAGGGGGGAGACAAAGTGGTTTCACAGTAAGACATCACACACGCACACACACACACTTCCAGCAGAGAACATAACACTCCCATGTGCACATACTCACTTGTTCACTTTGAACACACACACACACACACACACACACACACACACACACACACACACAGTGGGTAGAGGAGGCGGGAGGAGTGGGTTAGAGGTTGTAAAAGGAGCCGTGTGCTATGTAATGGAGGGGAGGAATGGGTTTGCTCTGTCAGACCGGGCCGTCACAACGGCTTTGTTTCATGTTTGATTTAATTGTCTCTCCCCTGACAGGCCCATTCATCAATGGCTTTAATGGTCAATCAGAGACAGGCTGAGTGAGTGCTCCCATTCTGTTTAGCCATAAGCTGGCCTGGGCTTTTATTTCATCAAAATGCCCCAGCCTAATGTACATGCTCACTGGCTCAGAGTGGCCGCGGGGAGCACATAAAGAATGACTGAAAGCTTTCTGATTTCAGATCAGTGAGGATGTTTTGTTTTTTTCATCTCCTCCTCTCCTCTCTCCTCCCTGCTACACTGCTGTTTCTCTGTTGACAAAAGGGAATAAAAGGCTGTAATATAGATCGTTTTGTGTTTTTAGAAAACAACTTTTTCTCCCTGAAACCACGCTTCTTTGTTCATTCATTCATCTATTCATTTCTTCATTTTTTCATGCTCCCCTTCCACCCCTGTCAGTCAGCCCGTGCAGCTGCAAGTTATAAAGTTGTCAACTGTTCAGTGGCACACAAAGGGTGATGATGAATTGATTGCAGCACAGAGCATGGTGATAGAGAGAGCAAAGAAAAGGATGACAGATGATGGGCCTTGATTAGGGACTTAGGGGGAGAGTCAGCCCACTGCAACCTTGAGACTCGCATGAAAAATCTACCCCGCTACACACACACACACACACACACACACACACACACACACACACACACACACACACACACATACACCCTTGTTTGCTCTTTCATTGTCTCTCCAACACACACTCTCAGCTTCTCCCTCTCTTTCTTTCCTTCCTCTGTCTGAGAGGGTTTCTCTCTCCACAGTACAAAACTTGTTTTGCCTGCTTCATTAGCGTTGGTCCAATTAGCCGTGAGGCTGATGGAGTCCTGACAGCCCCTGTGATTGGAGATGACAAGCTCGGGGTGCCCAGCCCAATGAGGTTTGCCACCACTTTGATGTAATCAACTTGATATTACACAGAGCCGCTCGCCTTTGGTTGTGCTGTAACTCAATTTTCCGCTGCAGGTGACAAATGGGCCTGCCTACCTGGGTCAGGTCTGAGTGCTCTTAACAACCGAGGGCAGCTGGCCATGTAAACAGCCGAGCAAACATGAGAAAGGGACTCTCCCAGCTGTGGAAATACAGACCTACTTCCTAAATGGCTGGCGATTAGCTTCACCACAAGCCCGAGGCCTGAAGCTGTTGAAATGGCTGCAGAAAGTTGAAATGCTCCGCCGACTTAACATGAAGTCGAACTTTATACTTACTGTGTGGGCAAAGACACGGCTATTTCATAGAAATGTCTAACCTGTACAGTATGTCTGCAGAATGGTGTCAGTGTGCTTACAGTATCCAGAGTGTTGCATGTGTTAGTGCACTGTTAGGCCATGTTATAACAGCGATCTGGTCTTGTGTGTATAAGGGAGAGTGCGACACAGGAGGGGTGGGATGTTAGTCTGATTTGGACCAGGCTCCACAGCAACAGTCTCTTCTTTCTGCAGGGTCAGGACTATAGGTGCCAGACTGGCAGCCATCACTCATGTCTGTCTGTGTGCATGCGCTCAAATCAGTGGGCATACACTTTCTGATTTGTTAGGTTTGAATGTGTGTGTGTGTGTGTGCGGTTTGGCTTGTGATAGTGATGAAAGGAATTGTAACTGCAGACCACCTGCTGGGGTCAGGCCATAATTCTCTGAGCTCTTTAGGCCCGTCTATGTTGCTCAGTTTCGTCCTTCTCTTCCAATCTCTCTGTCTTTGCACCCCACCTGTGCAGCATATTCCAACTTAGAAACACAAGACAAAGCACACAAGCATGCAGTGTTGACGCTAGTAAAGATAGGAGCATTAACAGCACACATTGCAGTCACATGCGCACATGTTGTGACTGGGTTGTAAAAAGCAGCAAGTGAGAAATGAAGTAAGCTGTTTTTATATCTGTCTGCCTTCCTGTTGTTTATGTGTGAAAAGCATGCCCTTATGGAAGCAGCAGGGGGGCACGATTTGGGACTTAATTGTTCGGCCGACATACAGGCTGACAATGTTGGCGAGATTTAACAACAATACGCCTCTGCTGGCGTTCTTTGCAGGTGTGAGCGCGGCAAATGTTTTGGCCTTGCAGGCCCTGTTGCTAATGAAAGTCCTGTGGCTGGATTCCGGCGAGGTTGAGTCACGTCTGTGATCTATGTGTCTGATAAGTGCATATCTAATGAGGCTGTGAACACTAGTGGAAGGAGGAGGAGGAAGGCTGACAGAGTGTTTCCCACAGGTATTGACAGATGCCTTTTTGTTTTTGCCATAGGCCCTGACTCCATACATCTTGCCTGTGTAATGATAACAGTGCCACCCTGCCAGCAAGTGAGTGAGAGAGACAGTGTAGGAGAAGAGAGAAAGAGCGCAGAGGTGGGAGGAAGAGGAGGAGGTGCTGGTGGTGGGGACGATGAGGAGAAGAAGAGCGGGGGGCGGTGAAATGGGCCTTCTCTGCTTTTTAACACACACTTGGCAGATGTCAAGTCATAGGGTTGGGCTTTGGGAGAGAAAGAGGAGTATAAGTACTGCTGTAGTGTCACAAATAGAAAACCGTTAGCCATCCACTCTTCCCTTTCAGCTTTCAGTGTGCTCTCAGCCGAGGTTTTCAGCCAGGACTGCTGTCTGGGCACTGAGTCGGAGGCTTTGTAAAAATAGTCCCACCGCTGTTGTGATAGATGCAGCTGTACTGTAGCGACAATTGGGACAGGCTGGATCCCTCCAAACCCAGCTCCCACCCACCCTCTCTCTGTCTCCCACCCCTCCTCGAAGTAGAGAGCGTCAGAGCCTGGTGGGATGTGTGCTCTTTTCGGGGAAACTGAGCTGCTCCGGTCTTCAGGGGTCCTGAAACCCAATCCAGGAGGAGAATAGCCCGGCCATGCCAGAGAGCCGATTTCCTTTTCAACAGAGTCATTTATCACTGACCCACCCTTCGCTTCTGACACAGTGACGTGTGTCATTTATCAAACAGGCTTTACCAGACACACAGAGAAGGGAGGTGGATAGGGGGCACAGAGGAAGAAAAAGAGAGTGAAAGAGGGGAAAACAAGACAGAGAGTGGACTGAGAGAAACAAAGAGAAGGAGAGGAATGGAGAATGAGCTGCAGAGTCAGTGGAGAGAGAAAGAGGAATGGAGAGCTGGGAAAAGAGACTGTCGTTTGTGTGTGTGTGAGAGTTTTTCCAGGGAAGAGTGAATTTTCCTGAAACCCTTTACCAGAAGCATTTGGTACGTGAGATTTTTTCGAGATGACAGGGAGGATTGAGTTACACTGAGTTGTGTTTTGACGAGTGACAGAATGTTCTTCCATGACACGTCTCTAGATGTCTTAATGAAGGGGAGAAATATGTTTTGTGAGTACACAAAGTCCGACAAGTGTGATGGTTACTCATAATATATGCACAGTGAACGCACCTAGGGGCGCCGAAGAGTTGTGTGTGTGCGTGCACGCACGCATGGCCATATGGTGTCAATGTTTAATGCCTGTGTGCGTGTGCGTGTGTGTGTGTGCGTTGCTCCCTGATGAGCAGGGCTGACAGGTATCACTCATGCAGCAGCCTGGCCTTTAAATGAACCCGAGCTGCTCTGCTCCCCCGTGGCCCTAACAGGCTCTCTCCAAGATGGATGCTTCTTTAAAAATCAGATTAATGATGGATACCAGGCTTATAGTGCCATTTATCATGAAGAATATTATTTAGGCCGGCCGTGTATGGCTGTAACTGGAGAGCCAGGACGAGAAGAAGCAGGGTGGAAAGCCTTAGACAGACACTCACTGCATGATGGATGGCTGAGCGCTCTCTCTGAGTGTTACTAGACACCAGTGCCGCAGCAGTAGGCCATAATCAGATAGCCCAGGGATGTTTATCCCGCAACTACACTACCCAGATTGCCTTGCCTGGAGGATTGCTTTATGAAAGGTATCGTCTATCATTATTATCATCTTTAAAAAGTTAGTGGAATCATGACAAAACTCTAGACACTGAAGGGCACGTAGACGCCTCAATGGAGTTTATTGCAATTGTACATTATAAAATGATCCATTGGATCCAATCTAACTGACTGTAATGATTACCTAGAAGTTTCCATTAAGCTTTGCCCAGAAGAGTCCCCTGCCCCGTGTCATTCCCCAACCATCATGGATAAAAGAGTACAGTGAGAGGTCAAGGCAAGGCCAGCTCTGCCGCTGCTACAGAAAAGGGAGAAGAAAAAAAATCTGTTGTTTTGTTTTTCGTCCTCTTCTTGTTCCCTCTCTCTGTCTCCTACCTCCTCCTCCTCCTACTCACTACTGTGATTTATGGTGGCCATCCATCTTCAGGCTGCGTCCATCACCTCCTCGTTGCTAGGCGATCATGGCAGCAGCTGTGTGTTGTGAGAGGGGTTTGGTCGTCCCACTCCCAAGCCCGACTTTATTCCCTTCACCCCCGATTCAACTTTACACACAGTCCCAGTTTTTGTTCCAGCTACAAGCTACACACCTAATCCCAGTTTCAGACCTGAACCAATCCCTTATTCTCAACTGTATCCCCAGTTTGAGCTCCTGGTGTTGTGCCAGCTCTTTACTCTAGGTTTTAGAACTGAATTGTAGAACTACAGTAACTCTTGTTTTAACCCCAGCCTTAAGGTGTTAGCACTTTATAGGACTTATAGGACTTTTCTTTAGCTCCTATCTTCACAGTTTTAGCCATCAATCCAATATGGCATGATAACATTTTACTTAACCGACTTTTAAAAAGGCAGTGCAACAACTTCGAAACATGTACACCCTGGCTTGACACAGTAATGATTAACTAAGACAGTTTGGGTTCATGGGACAAAGAAAACACGAGTAGATCAGACAGCTTTTAATAGATTCAGTTATAAGCTGTTATGAAAACATTCCGTTGAACTTTCCATTAACTAAACTGATCATTGTGAACTATTGTGTGACTTTGACCCACTGTACTTACCGTTGTTTTAGTACGTGCTGTTTTGCAATGCATTTGACAACAATAAGACACTTCAGGTACATTAAGTTCCACTGTCAAATAGTTTAGATTATTGGCTTTAAATTGATATGTTTAAACTTATGGTTTATGGTTCTACTAAACTAGTGTTTGTAAGTGTGTTGTGAAGCTGAAAGTTATGTAGCGGAAGAGTGAATTCACACAGCCTGATGACTTTTTTTAAACAACATTTTTATATGAGGCCTAAACAGGTCGAGGAGTTCTGCTTCGTGGAGCTTTGCTTGACAACTGCCTGACTACATATCATCAAATGAGGCAGGCTCTGTGTGTGCACGTCGGACTGAAACACCGCCTTCCCGTGGCATCTCGATCCTTACTGCCCTTGGTTCTGCACCTGTGGAAGCTGTTTGTGTTTTTTTTTTGTTTTTTCCCCCCCTTTTTTTAATCGCTTATTGTGTCTGCGTCAAGTTTAAAACTGGGACTGGAACTATGAGTCACCTCGTTCTCTCCTCTTGTACGTTGGAGTTAGTAACGGGAGGTCTTTATGTGTCTGTGGCTCGTCTCATGTCAGATAAACAAGATGAATTTTCAGGTCTTGAAGGTCTGTATGTGCAGCTGGCAGCTTTGAGGTCCACTCATAACAAAACAATCAGCAGAGGGTTGAATCTATTCAGTCTCTCTCTCTCTCTCTCTCTCTCTCTCTCTCTCTCTCTCTCTCTCTCTCTCTCTCTCTCTCCTCTTACTATGTGCATTGACAAGGTTCAGCCCTAAGCTTTGCCTGGGGCCAGAATGATCTCTCTGTTTTTCCCATCTCCCATATCGCACATCCTGCACTACAATCGGCGGACACAATGTATTCACAATGCCATCAGGGGGTAGAGAACACACACAAATAAAAAATACTGACAAAGACATTCATGGTCGCTTGTAACATGATAGCCTGTGTAAGCATAATGTACTGTAGTAGCAGAGTTATGTATATATATATATAAAAAAATTAAAAAAAAGAAACTAAAAGAAATGAATAGCACAAGATGGCCTGGTCATATCCGGAAAAGCGAATTATGTCAGGACTTATTAATATTTCAAATGGCCGCAGATCACCTGTTGCATATTTTCTCGTGGGACTTTCAACCAGCCTGTAAGGATCAAAGGGAAAGGAGGGAGAGAACTAAGTTTGATTGAGTGTGTTGCTTTGACAAATGTGTGCAACAGAAAGGCATTTTAGGTATGTTTCTGATCTGCTGCTATTTTGACAGAATGGGGCTGTTTTACACTAAATTATTCTAATCTATTTAAGTTTTAGGCTGCTGGGAAACTTGAGAGAGTGAGTGGAAGTTGGTGGTTTGTGGGTTTTTTGATTGAGACTAAGGTGACTTCCTGTCCTGTAGCGCTCTGGAGCTGTTTCCTGTCAGTAAGAGCCCCCCCCCCCCACACTGCTGAGGGGCCGTGAAGGTTTAAGGGCGTCAAGGTCCAGTTAAAATACATGTCAAGAAACACTCTCATGTTGTGACACAGTTTAACTCTCTCCTCTCAGAGCCCCCCCCCCCTCCGATCTGATCACAGACTGAATTCAAATATCTCAAACAGCATGTGATCAAAGATCTTGGCAACTACACCTAACCTCCCTTCCTCTGTTCTTCAACTGGATAATAGTAATAATAAATTACTTTATTTACTGTATATGTTATCTTTCATACAAGAAATGCAGCTCAATGTATATAAGACATTAAATGATCATGCATTTTTGTATAGTAGTAGTATGAAGTTTAAATCTTAAACTGTAAACCATAGCCTGCAATCTCTGGGCTTTCTTTTTTCCTGTTGCTTGATTCTTTTGTTGTCTTTAAACAACACCATAAAGCTATAAGGGACCACCCATGTAGACAATTTCCTCTCCCCTCCCTGTATCCCTGTAGTTGCGTCTTTGTGCACGGTACAGTTAACTATGCGTCGATCATTATAAATATAAATAAAGAGGTAATCAAGCTATGAAACCTATATAAACAATGCTTTTGCAATAGCATTAGTTTCTGTTTTATTTTCTTAAAGATCCCCATAGGATGTTAATTCAGCGTTCTTATTCCTCACTTCTATCAGTGTAATGCACAAAAATGTACACATTGAATTGACATTATACATTACATTTCTTTATGAAGTAGGCAGCACGTTATTGCACATAGTAGTAGCTTTGTGTGAATTTAAACAGATCCTCTTTTCACCATATCTTTGCACAACAATTTCAGAAAAATAAATACTACATTTTCTACATACATCTGTCATCTATGCTATTTTTAGCATAAAAAGCACAGATGAAATATTGTACTACACTGAGGACTGCTCAAAAGGCCTCACCTTTTTTTTTCATACCTCGATGCCTGTGGCAAGGTTGTCCCTTTCATTTTTTTCAGAGACCAAGCAGTCATTTGAATATGAGGGTCAGAAACAGGTAGAGTTTTTAATGACACATCCTGTTTACCCCGCTGCTGTTGGGTGTGATCTGGCTCCCAGACTGTTTTCCCAGCTGTGCAGGCCAGACCAGGAATATACACTGTGGTCATCAATTAAAGACAGATTGAAGAAAAGGGACAGGACTTAGTAGTAGCTTAATGAAGAGGTATAGGATTGTGCTTTTCACAAAGATATTCAAATGTATTTGCTGATTTGAGCTGAGATAATCTGGCAAATAAAGAATTGCATAGATTTCTACTTGAGAAACACATGATTGATTTTTTTTTTTTTAGGTCCTCATATTATCACTCGTGCATACGAGGCCTATTTAAAATGCAGCATCGAAAACAGCAGCTTTCAGCAGCACTTGAGGAGAAATAACCCATGGGACAGAGGGAAGGAGACAGAGAGAGACACACTGAGAGGCTCTGCTTTAGAGGCAGCCACAGCACCTTCCTGCTTAATCACGCCCTGTCCCTGCCCTGTCTGTTGTTCCTGATCGTCAGAGCAGCACTGCAGTATTTCTATCAGATGATCTCTCCCTCCTCGTCTGCGGCCCTTATGTTTATGAAAATGATACTCCACAGGAATGCCTCCTGCATGCCAACATGTCACTGTCTTTCCTCATCTTTCCTCATCGCTTGCATCTACGTGCGTGTACGAGTGTGTTTGTGTGTTTGAGAAAGGGGGGGCGCTGGTGTCATAACCGACTGACTAGCTTTATTTATAATTACGTGGGGGTGTATTTGACGTTGCGTATCTTAAAGTGAAGTGTGTATTTCTGCATGTGAGCCTTATTTTCTGCAGCTTTTGTGTTTGTGTGAAATGTGTTATTGCTATTTCTGTGTGAGCCGTGACTGAGATGTTGATTGTGTGATAGTGCATCTCCTACTCTTCTACCCCACCCCAAGGAATCAATCACGGAACCTAATGATTCTTGTCTTTCTCCCACATGGCATCAGCTCACTTTATCATAACATGAGCACACTCTCTCTTTCTCATTTACACACACACACACACACACACACACACACACACACACACACACACACACACACACACACACTAGGAAAATTCATACATTGGCACTACACCATATGCTTAGATATTAGTTAAAACTGCAATCCAAGAGTATTGTTGTATTCATAATCCTCTTCTTTTTTTATTCTAAGGGAGCCTCAATACTCCCATCACCTTTTATTAGCTTGATAAATCACCTCTGTTGTCAGTCAAGCCAGGGAGAATAATTGGATGTGGTTGTCGCCCTGTGTGATGGATTATCAGTCATTGGGGATTAAATTAACAGATAGTGCTCAGACATAATGGTTTTTGTTTTGCATTTTAAATTGCCTGGAAACATGGCTATACTCTGTAGGTTTATAGCAGGTCCTTTTGGACTTCTCTCCCCCTCTGTGTGCTATCTAGGCTTAATGACAAATGAACAATAACATATAGGGTCGCAGTTCTATTAGTATGAAATGTAAAACATTTACTGCCAAGTTATGTCACAGCCCTGGGAGAAGGTTAACGAATGTGATAACATGACGTGAAATTGGATATGGCAATAGTTTGATGAAATAGCTAGACAATGTGAAGAAATATGTGGAATAAAAGAAAGGTGACCTGACAACTTGGTCAAGCGGTGTGTCAGGCTCGCCTGATGCAAGCTGACATCCGTGACCAGCTAGTCAGGACACAAACACATTAACTACCTCATCCTGGCTGGATTTCCTCTTTCAAATGAGAGTCTGACACAAATGCCTTCCAGAGGAGAAGCGGAAGAGAAAGTAAAGGAAAGAGGGTGTGGGCAGTCGCTTGAGCGCTGGTAGCAGTGAGATATCTCCCCTTGCGTGTTTGCCTGAGCGTGAGCGATTTACCTCCTCGACCCGTTCTCCATCCTACCAGACCCCTCCCTCCCCTCCACATCCACATTATCATAATTGTGTCCAGAACATGAGGGGCCAGGGAAGTGATCATGTCATTTTATTTACACCCTGCTTGGCCTTTTTTACAAACGACATGCCACTGACTGCCAAGCGGACTGGGGCCCGACGACATCTTTTGATCAGGGCTGTCGGGGCCTATCAGCGGAGAATGGCAGGTAATGGATACCCAGTGACAAACCAAATCTCCGGGAGGACGGAGAGTGGGCTGCACCTGCCAGGTCTCCATTAGGCTGGCCTCTCAGTGGGGCTGCCTGCTGACTGTGCCCCCAGGGCCCAAATCAGACCAGCGCCAGCCGCATGGCTGTCTAGAGATTGGCTGTTAGCACTGGAAATGAGAGTTATTTCAGCTATGACATTTTTGTTTAGACTGGACGTGAGTGCGTGGGGCGGGTGGGGGGAATGAAGGATTTAGTCACTGTGTGTGTGTGTGTGTGTGTGTGTGTGTGTGTGTGTGTTTGCCTGTTTACGTCCACATGCCCAAGCTCGACTGTATGAGTGCAGAAACTATTAAAGCGTATACCTACCGCTTTCTTCGGGCATTTGTCTTAGTTTACAATATTGTCCAAATGGCCATGGACCTGTCCACAGGCTATTCGCTATTTTCAGAGATTATTTGTTTTTCCTTAAGTTGAGCGGTTTTGTGAGTGAGGTGGACAGAAAATGAGGGAGGGGGCATGGTGACACTGTGGGAGAAGGGGGTGAGTCGTCATTACTCTAGGTGGGTGGACACAGAAGTTTGTGTGTATTTTTGTGTGCGCGGCCCAGCAGTACATGTATACACAAACAAATGCACGCACACACACACTTATCATCTCTCTCCATGTAAGCAGTGGGCACCAACATGCAAAGTAACAGATCGCTTATGTATTGCCGTCATGTTGACGCTCATTCTCACCTCGTCCTCTTTATCCCTCTCTTCCTTCGGCCTCATTTTCTCCCTCCCTTTATTTTGTTCTTTTTTTTTTTTTTATGATCAGTGAAATGTATTTGTATTATGTTACCCTGACACTCAACACCTGTTTAGACTGGCTGAGATTTGCTTTTAAGAATGCATCTTGAATCCAGAATATTGACTGCCTTCTACATATTAAGGAACTAATGAACTCACTTCCGTCTAGATGACACTTTAGAATGTCTATTTCACATGTAAAACAAAATTCTGACATCCCTTCCCTGAAATTCTTCAATGTGTGTGTGTGTGTGTGTGTGTGTGTGTGTGTGTGTGTGTGTGTGTGTGTGTGTGTGTGTGTGTGTGTGTGTGTGTGTGTGTGTGTGTGTGTGTGTGTAATCAGAGAAGAGGCAGATGAAGAGGCGTCAGACATATTAACTGACAGATGGAGGTTGATCCAACTCATTTATTACCCCAGAGGAGAATGCCACAGTGAGATTGGGCTTCATTAATTTCAGATTTAGTTTTCATTTCAAGCTGTTGCGCCCTGAGATAAATAAAATGGCGCATTATGTTTTTGCCAAGATATTTCTTTTTTGTTTTTCTCCAATAGAAAGAGTGAAAAGAGGGGAGGCATAAGTTCTGTGTGGCTGGGGTAGTATATAAATACAGGCTCGCCTAGAGGAAAATAACACCTCAATGGTTGATGAGGTGAAATGGGATGACTGTAATTTCTCAGCTCAGCTTTAAAGGCTCCCACACAGATGGCTCATTTATCCCTGGGAGTCCTCGGGCACACATAGCAGGGAAACTTTTTTCTCCAGTTATTCTAACATAGCGTGTTCACTCCCTGCAATTTAACTCATCTCTTTCTTTCTCTCTTTGTCTCCATTCTCCTTGCAGCCTATTCTCCCGAGGAGCTGACAGAGCACACTGTGGAGGATGAGGAGGCGGAGGCAGACGACCTGCCCTCAGCCCCTCAGGATGACCTCCCCATGAAAGATGAGTTTGTGGAGCATAGTCTCGGTCTGGCCAAGGAGCAGGCATGTGACCAGGAATCAGCTGGTGCTGCGGAGCTCTCAGGACAAGAGATGGACACTGAGTCACATGTGAGTGAGACAAGTGACCGTCTCTCAGACTTCGAGAGCCCCTCCAGAAAACCCGAGGGCAACTTGGTCACAGCACCTCTGAATGGTGGCACTAAAACCCCTCCCATAGGCATGGACACCTTAGAACAAATGAAGGTTATCTACTCCAGCTTCCTGACCGGCCCCTTGTGGTCACCCCTTAACTTTAATTCCACACCACCACAGTCGCAGGCCTCGGCTTCTACGGAGAAGCCAGCTCGCAGCAACAGCACTAGTAGCAGTAGTAGCTGCAGCAGCGGTAGCTATGACTGGCACCAGTCTGCAGTGGCAAAGACACTACAACAGCATCCTCCCCAGAGCCGTCACCCTGCTCAGTCTGAGCCCAGCCTCTTTAGTACAGTCCAGCTCCACAGGCAAAACCCAAAGCTGTTTGGCTCAATCTTCACTGGGGCCAGTAAATTCCGCTGTAAGGGCTGTAGTGCTGCTTATGACACCCTTGTGGAGCTGACAGTTCACATGAATGATACAGGCCACTACCGCGATGACAACCAGGACAGGGCAGGCAGCGGCGCCAAGCGCTGGTCTAAACCACGTAAGCGATCCCTGATGGAGATGGAAGGGAAGGAGGATGCCCAGAAAGTTTTGAAGTGCATGTATTGTGGCCACTCCTTTGAATCGCTCCAGGACCTCAGTGTCCACATGATCAAGACCAAACACTACCAGAAAGTGCCTCTGAAGGAGCCCATGGCCCCTGTGGCAGCCAAAATCATGTCTTCTAAGAAAAGAGGACTTGTGGGGTTGGACCTCATTACCTCACCACGTTCTAGAGAAGGAACCCCCAAAGCTAAGCACCCACAGGCAGACCTGAGTGAACACTCACAGAAGTCCTCCTCCAGCCCCTACACTACCCCTAATAACCGTTACGGCCACCAGAACGGTGCTAGCTATACTTGGCAGTTTGAATCCAACAAATTTCAGATCCTCAAGTGTATGGAGTGTGGGAGTTCTCATAATACACTGCAAGAGTTGAGAACCCATATGATGGTGACAGGACACTTCCTGAGGGTGACCAGCTCTGTGGGAAAAAGAATCAAAACACTTCCTGAGGCCACCTCCCCCAACCCTAGGAGGGTTACCACACCTACTGAACAGAGGGTCCAGTCTGTCCCACTCGCACCCTCCACCTTCTCTCCTCCACCTCTTCAAACTACAACAACTTCCCCGGCTACCTCCCCTCCTCTTAAAGAAATCAAAAAGGAGGAGGTAGAGGAGGAGTGCACTAAGCAAGAGGCTGTTGGGAATGAGAAGCACGTTTCTGCTTCAGTTGGGAAGGAGGAGGATGTTGAGAAGGAGGAAAAATATGACATCTCAAAGTATAGCTACCTTACTGAAGAGGACCTGAAGGAGAGCCCTAAAGGGGGCTTTGATATTCTCAAATCACTGGAAAACACTGTGACATCAGCCATCAACAAGGCACAGAGTGGGAATCCAAGCTGGGGCGGCTATCCTAGCATCCATGCAGCCTACCAGTTCCCCAGTGCCCTCAAGCTCCAACAGGGCAGCATGGAAAAGAATTCCCCACTAAAGTTCTTGTTCAACGGAGGGGATGGAGCATTGTCCTCCCTTGCCAAGAACCAGCCCCTCATTTCCCCACCTCTTAGTCAGTCCTCCCCCTTCCCCAGCAACAACTTCCAGGCAATGGAGGATTTAGTGAAAAAAGTGACTGAGAAAGTAGCAAAAGTAGAAAAAAGGGTGAAGCAGTTGTCTCCTGAGATGGAGAACCACCTCTCTCCCTGTAGTAGTGAGGCTGGAGAATCTCTTAAGGGAGGAGAGGCAGACTCACCTCGGGAATGGAGGGCAGTCACCCCAGCCAATAGCGACAGGGGAAGCCATAGCGACAGAGCATCCCCGGCAACAGAACCCAAGAGAGAGACAGCAGTCAAATCCCAGCTCGCCTCTACGTTGAGATGCAGTTCCGCCATTATCACTGGCCATACTCCTCCAGAGCAGCCCTTTGTCAACCCTCTAAGTGCTCTTCAGTCAGTAATGAACATTCATTTGGGGAAAGCAGCCAAGCCCTCATTGCCAAACCAAGATCCCCTGAGCCTGCTCTCCAGACTTAGCCAGAGCATGGCTGAGAGGGCTGCTGTGGCCGCTCCTCCCTCACAGACCAAAAAGCCGGAAAGTGTAGTTGATAATAGCTTTTGCCAGCCCAGTGATGACCAGCCTATGGACCTCACAAAAGGGAAAAGCGATAGAGGAGGTTCTTTAGGCTCAGCCCCCCTAACCCCTTCATCCACAGCCTCCTCTATCTCCCCCTCCTCCCTTATCACTCCTGCAAAGCTAACAGTGGTCTCTCCCTACACATCCAGCAGCCCTCTGCATGAAAACGCATTGTCAGATATCTCAGACATGCTGAGGAACCTGACACAGTCCCACCATGTCCCAAAGACTCCCTCGCGGTCCCGGGTCACAGACAAAGCCGAGATCGTGGGCTCTACTCACGACGACGACGACGTGTCCCTGCATGGCCACAAACGCAAAGGCCGTCACTCTAACTGGAACCCCCAGCACCTCCTCCTCCTGCAGGCCCACTTTGCCTCAAGCCTGAGGCAGACATCAGAGGGGAAGTACATCATCAACGACCTCAGCCCACAGGAGAGAATGCATGTGTCTCGTTTCACAGGCCTCTCCATGACCACCATCAGCCACTGGCTGGCTAACGTTAAGTACCAGCTAAGGAGAACTGGCAGAACCAAGTTCCTCAAGAACCTGGATTCCGGTCAACCTATATTCTTCTGTAGTGACTGTGCCTCACAGGTCCGTGCCCCAGCAGCGTATGTATGCCACCTGGAAGCCCACCTTGGGTTCAGAATCAGGGACCTGGCCAAGCTGTCCCCCAAACAGACTGTCAGGGACTCCCACACTCTCACAGAGAAACTAGTGCCCCTGGAGTCCTTGCTATCTCCACAATCACAAGATGAGTGCAATGGAAATGGGGCAGTGTACCGCTGCCAGCTCTGCGTCCGTAAATTTGCCACTAAGCACGCCATCAAACTTCACCTCAGCAAGAGCCATGGGAAGTCTCCAGAGGACCATCTGCTATATGTGAGCGAAGTAGAGAAACACTAAATTACTCTCAGCAGTAGACATACTGTAAAAAAACATGTGTAGAATGGGTGGTAAATGAAAAAAAAAAAATCAAAACAGAATATTTGAAAGTGTGGATGGCAAGGACTACTGTTAAAAATGTCAGCACAATGTGTTTACATCGATTCAGTCTATAAACATTTCTAATTTCTCTGTATTTCAAAAGACATTTATTTCACATCAAAATATACTGTAGGTCAAAGATATTCAGCCTGATTTGTTGTTAGCTTTGTTGTCTTTCTCACTCTATGTACACCTTTTGGTAATGTGAGACAACAGAGGACAGATTATTTCATGATTATGGTGAATCTCTTGACTAGAAGGTCAGCTAATAACTTGAAATGTATTAACTTTATTGTATTTATTTTGTATTTTTGTGAGTTTGGTTTTGATTTGCTGGTAGACTGCATGTTCAACAAGTGTTACTGTTACATTTGTACAGTCCTGTCCTGTCCAGATTTTAAAATGCTCTTTCAAACTGGTCATTTTTGAACACCTATAACAGCCAAATGCCTGGGAAAGCTACTTAAAAGAATCTGCGAAACAGCAAAAGTTCATTGCTTGTTTTTATAGTTTTCTCTGTACAGCCTATTGATTTTCTTGCTGATTGTAAAAGTTGCCTTGTTCTTTATCATTGAGTAAGGGGCACTTAAAATCCAGGTCTGTGTAAAAATGTATATATAGTGTATAAGCTTACAACTTTGCTGTTTAAATTATGCATACTTGTTATATTTCCTAATTTAAGAGGACTATGACTATCCACTGGTGCAGAGCCTTTGAAGAAGATTAAAAGGACATTGTTTTGCACAATAGTTTTATAAATGTTATTTGATTAAAAAAAAAAAACAATACAAATATGTTAATGCCTTGTGCTTCTATGATTAAATTGAATTAACTGCTGCATAAAACATTAGTTTTCTTTCATGTTTACCAATCAGAGAAATTTGTAGATCAGGGTGCATTATGAATCTCTAATTTGAAAAAAACAATACTTCAACAAGCGATGTTCCAAAGTTCGTCAGAGAGACAACTGACAGTATTGTCCAAAATGTCGTTTACATGCTGTTATCTGATTTTTTTCACCTGGCTTGCAGGAAAACAATACATCTTAGAGTAAAAAAACTCACCCCTCCCAAATTGTTGTCCCACATTATGATGACTAAGCATTTACAAATTAGCTGACAGATCGCTCACAAGGCTACATACATCTGCAGAAACACTGAGCAGAACTTAAAAACCCTCAGCATTTTTATCTGCACTTATCTTTGCGACTACAATTTGTCTAGATGTTCCTGGTGATTTCTGTGTCGTCGCGTTGTTGTGGGGTGGACTCGAGAGGTGCAAGCGGTGCCACTGCCTGCGAGGCGTCTGGCAGGTGGTGTGTGCTGCATGTAAACCACCAGATGTTTCTGAAACGAGCCACTGGAGGAGGAGGAGGCAGGCGGGCTGCAACAGCAGGCAGAGTGGGCTGATTACCACGGGGGCTTGGATGCCATCAGGAGCCCTGGGCACAGACAGCAGATCTGGCACACACCTGGACTCCAAGACTCCCTTGGAAAAAATAAAGCGGATCCTATATACGCGCGCTGAGACAAGCTGACAGTGGTGCAGAATGCACAGACAGGTGCTATTCCCACAAAGCAGGCTTTTGGATCTAACAATATTACTGGCAGGTGTTTATGCTATCAAAGCAGTCACAATTCAGGCTCATTGCCATGTAATGATAAAAACATTTTTTTTTTAAATGTTTTTCAGTATGCATGATAAAGAAACACACACACACTCACACACACACATTGACTTCTCAGTTTTTCTCCCATCTACCTTTGTCTTATTTGAAGATGCCTGGGGACACCATGTTCTTTCTGTATGATGTTCCCAGGCCTTGCTTGTCATGATTGACTGACTGAGTGACTTGGGGCCGGGGAAGTTATCTGGTTACTATGGTGACGGCCATTTGCCCAGCCTCTAACCCTGCTCGCTCACTCAACAGAGGACAGCTCGAGTGCAGCACACCCATTTACTCTCTTAAATCTCATCATCTCGCTTCAGTTCCTCCCACCCGGGAACAGATTAATTAACACACACACACTGTGTCCTGACCCCGTCTTCTCACACAAACTCATTACCGCCTCAGACTTGCTCCCGGCCCTCCGACGTTTAGGATACATTGGTCTAACGTTATGGGAGAACCCAGTGATGACTCACATCTGACAAGCAGAATAAAGCCTTTAACAAAGGATGATAATTGAAAGATGGGATTCAGACCGGTAGCCATTGATAATGCAAATGAAAAAGGCCGGGCTGCCTTATTGAATATCTGGTGAGTTTTTGAAAGCTTACTGAGTCCTTGCAGATATCCCTCAGACATGATCAAATTTTTTTTACAACACCGTACGTGTTGATGAATGCTTTAGTGATGGACTCGGGGTGACGATGGTTGGGGGAGTTAATGAGATAGTTGACACTTTGGGGGTTAATGAGGGGCTGGAGGGAGAGGGCTAAATGATTGGACTTCTGCTCGGATGAGCATTATAGTGGCTGCTGGAGGACAGCAATGTAGACACTGTGGATCTGCTGTAGCCAATTATTTAACATGAAAGACACAAAACTCCTCTCAATTGTATTTTTTCCACAATAATAAAGAGGAGATTAGATGTGTTATCCATTGTTCTTTTGTCTTGACTATCCTTTAGGGCTGGGTAGTTATAGACGCCGATGTGCCTCAATGCTCCTAAAACAAAGTCAGCAGTGAAGGGGGAAGGAAGGAGGCGGACAGGACAAGGATAGGATAGGAGGAGAATGAGTCCCCCCACTCCTCCACTCCACAGATCTCCCATCAGCTCTTGTCATCCCTCTAATGAATATCAGTTAAATTGCTCTGTGGATCTGAGGAGTTTGGATGTCAATGTGATTTGTGTGAGTGTGGCGGATGGAGGGGCCCAGACTAATGAAAGGCGAGCCTAGCCTGACAGAGTGATGAGCATCAAGCCCATCAGACCAATCACACAAGAGTGGCTGACAGCACCGACAGACAGACAGCTGAGGAGGAGAGGCAAAGTATTTAGGAAAACAAAATGGCTGCCAAAATGGTTGTGGATGTCTTTAGAGCACGTTGATATATATCACTTCTGTCTCAGAGTGCTTGTGCAGTTGTGTAAACCGCTACGGGCAGCTGTGTCACACGCAGATATGTGATTCTGAAAAAACACATACATTGTGATTTCAGATTAAGATTTATAGAAGCCAGCTCTCTCTCTCTCTCGTGTGTTTTAATGCTTCGCGTTAATCAGAGAAAGTCTTAAAAATATCAACAGGTTAAGAGGATGAAATGGGTAAACTGCTATTAACAACAAATCCAATGTTCCTCTAAGTGTCTCTGGCCTGACATTGTAATTTGATAAACAACCGCGTCGTTGGCTACAAATAAGCTTCGAGCCTCCCTAAATCCCTTGCATGCCAAGATGGAAGACAATGTAAGAAGTGTTGTCCATTCATGCAGCCTCTATAGGAAAGGTGACATGATGTCTTCTGACAGCAGCTGAGGAGTCGTGGGTAGAGCCAAGTTAGCTTCACCTTGGACCTCTGACCCCTGTCTCTAATGTATGGGAGGAGTCACACGCATCTATGACAACCAATATAAAGGTAATTTAAGGTAGTTTCCATTTAGAAAGAAAGTATCACCTTCACTTTCCACCACATTAAAGAAATCGCCTTTCAATATAATTTATGTAATTGCCACACAGGATTTAAGCCAACAATAACATGCAGAGATTTGTGAGAGAGCAAGTGGAAAAGAGTTTGAGACAGAGATGCAGAGAGAAAACGACAGAGAAAGAGACAGAGAGGTGAGTTTCCAAAAAGTGCATTCGCTAGTGAGTGCAGGTTTTCGTGCTGCTGTGTTGCAGTGTGCTGCTGCTGCTGCCTGAGATAGCTGTCAGAGGCATTTTGGTGTGATATCTGACAGATTTGCTAAAGACACTCGTCTCAGGGCACTACTCTATATATCGTTAGTTTAATGCACAATGACATGACCAATTATAGCGAGCTCCATGCTCAAATAGCATGTCAAAACCTGTGTATCAATCCATTAGATCCTGTCTCCCATCACATTAAGTGGTACCTTTAGCTATCTGTTCGGCACGTAAAGGAAAATGCTGACGGAATGGAAAATCTGCCTGTGCTGTTCACAGAGCTGATGTCTTTTGGAGAAGGATGTTGCCTCTCTCTCTTCTCTCTGCCTCTCTTTGTCGCTCACTGGCTCATCCCAGCCATGGAGCGAAAAAGCACAAACAGTACATCTAGAATAGATAATGGCCTGCATTGTTTACTTAGCTCTGAAAATGTATTGTGCAAAACTCTAAAATGCATTTAGGAGGAATCATTCACTCAGTGTAAAGCCTTGTTGACATTGGGTTGCTCTCAAAAGCAGGGGAAGTGTCATAACAACATCATATATCACTGTACCAATTGGAATAAGAGGATGTGATGTGTATTACTTGGAACAAACCAGTCGATTCGACCAGTTATCCGCCTCCCCCAGTATTTCTGCATCAACCTGCTTTGTCGGCCATGACAGTGGGTGGGAGGAGGTATGTGATTTAGTGCAGTTGGTCCTAACAACCTCTCTGTCCTTGTGACGAGGACATAGCCTCAGGGCGCTGGCATGGAGGATGTGCCTTGGACCGCCTGGCACCTCGCCTGGCACCACGCGTGGCAACACGTCCACAGTCTGCCGCCATTCTGATGGATTGGCCTGTCTCTGGTGCCACCTTCATGAAATCACTATTTGATTTGTTGTCATGTTTTTCTCCTTTTTTTTCCTGCTACTTGGGTTTTTTTCACGGGTAAGAACACCCTCTGGTCAGGTATTACAAGAGTGATTAAATTAACCTTCAATAAATCAGCATAATAGAGCATTACCTGTGAGCGTGTGTGCGTGTCTGCCCGACAGTATGAAGGTGTGCGATCAGGAGGTCAACATCAAATGTCCATCTATGACTACTGCACGAAACACAGTTGCCCCGTGGCTGAAGCTGCTCTTTCCAATGTGCCATTTCACAGGAAACACATCAATAAGGCGCGATTACAAGGCTGACAAAATTAATCTCAACTGTCATTTCATAGAGCTCCGGTTTGAGAGTGCTCTGATCAAGTTACATTAGTGGGAAGCTACTGAATGATTTGGAGAGAAATCAAAAACCATTTGACTTCCATTCTGTTTGCCAAGGGCTTATTATCATCAAGAAGCATTTCTTATCAGAAACAAATGACATTTATGAACATTTTAATCTAGGTTCCAGAATTGAATTCATATAATGCTCTAACTGTGGAGCTTTGTTTTATCAGCTGGTAACTGACATTTGAAGCAGAGTACCAGTAGCATGACTTTACCAGTATGGGTGTAAATTGTCACCTGTGTCACCGTGGGTTGTTATAGGTTAAGCAGTGGTGGAAGAGATATTTTACATACGTAAAAGTAAAAGTATATACCACACAGTTAGATTATTAATTACACGTAAAGTCCTGCGTTCGAAATGTTCTCTGAAGTTCTAATCCTTAACATCATAATTAAACCAAACCCTGTTTGTGATACTGTTCATGATCTGTTCTTTTTTTCAGCAATAGCCTTTCAAAATATTCTGTTATTACTACTTATAGTTTTCATTGTTAGTGGCAGATTCCATTATTCCCACACCCAAATTTCCTTCATGCTTAGGAGGGATTCACAGGAAACTAGGTTTGTACATATTTCAGCGTTACTATTGTATTTCTGTCAAAGAAGTTGCTCAAGGAGTGTTTTATGTTGTATTACACTGCATATGTTGTTGCCACCAGTAACCACGAGTGTCACCAAATCAACCAGGATTCCAACTTTAAGTAAATATACATAAATATTATCAGCAATAAAGGACCAAAAAAGTACTCATTATGCAAAATGGCACCATTCAATTGTTATATTATAATAGATATTAGTGAAATATTATTACTGATGGCTTTAAGTACATCTTTATGTTGTCAAGAAGAAGAGTAACTGTTTTAAGCAGTAACAATATATCAAATTCCATAAGCTGATCATATATTTACATGTTGAATCTCATGTCACATGAAAGTAAAGTACAATTACCTTAAAATCATACTTAAGTACTGTTCCTTAGTAAATGTACCACTGCCTTTTACTGTCATATATGTTTTTTGGTAATGGTTCACATTTTTCATTTCTTACAAATAGATCATTGGGTGGGTAATAGATTATGTAACTTTATTTGATTAAAGGACAAATCCGGCGCAAAATGAACCTAGGGGTTAATAACACATGTGTCCGAGTTCGACTGTTCTCTGGGATATGTTTTCATGGTAATCAAATGTGACCAGTTTTAGAGCAAATCGCTAATTAGCTTATAACGCTAGTTGTCAGGGCACGGCTAAAGTAAAAAGAAATCCCTTTTTTATACCACTAACAAGGCTTAAAATAGCACCACACTTCCACGGTAGCATAATGAGGGTCCCTACATGTAAACCGAAGCATTGAGAACTTTGTAAGTGTACAGACAGTTTATTAAAAAGATAGTTTATAAAGACAGTACCGTTAACGTATACAGGCAGGTGCCATCTTGGGAAAACAGTCGAACAACGAACAGATATATAAATATATATATAATATATAAACAGATATAACTCATGCATTTCCATGTAATTACATTTCACAAACTAATAATTCCTATCGACCCATTGGGAAACCACAGACCATGGGAGATTTCAAGTGACAGTTCAGCTCACGTTGCACGGCGTTCGTCGTTCGACTGGTCGTGAGATGGCTCCCGCAAGTATACGTGAACGGTACTGTCTTTCTAAACTATCTTAATCTTAATTTAATAAACTGTCTGTCCTCTTACAAAGTTCTCAATGCTTCAGTTTACATGTAGGGACCCTCATTATGCTACCGTGGAAGTGTGGTGCTATTTTGAGCCTTGTTGGTGGTATAGAAATAGCGATTTCTTTTTACTTTAGCCGTGCCCCGACGACTAGTGTTATAAGGTAATTAGTGGTTTGCACTAAAATTGGTCACATTTGATTAGCATGAAAACATATCCCAGAGAACGGTCGACTTGGTACACGTGTTATTAACCCCTGGGTTCATTTTGCGCTGGATTTGTCCGTAAAAAAAAGTGATACCTGTGGCCTGAGGTCCAGGGTTAGAATCGACCTGTGACAATTGCCTGCATGTCTTCCCCCTCTCTCTCCCCTTTCTCACCTAGCTGTCCTGTCAAAAAAATTATCTTTAAAAAACAAATAAAAATAAAAAAGCAATGCCTAATACAGAGCAGTTCTCAAAACAAGCTGAGTTGTCAAACCTGTTTTAATGGAATAAAACATGGAATGGAATATTGTGATTTGTTAAGATGAATAAATCCTGTTGCAGAAAATCCAACACCACTTTCAACACAGAGCTTACTGTTTCTCATCGTAGAACTCATTCCTGACAGAGAAACAAGCTAAACCTCAAACAACTCATTCTTTCCATCTGCGCTGTCTTCGGTGTCCTTCACGAGGAAATCTTGACAGCTCTGTCCAGAGGAGGAAGGCAAACTCAGGACATCTGCTTCTCTGCTTCACGGAGACATGGCAGGGATTTTGACACAGGGTGTCAGGGTAATCTGACAAGACAAAATGTGCCGCCGTCGCTCTGGCTCATGTCTTCCGTACATCATTCTTTCTTCTCCTTGACTGTTATGCATTGCGTAGGTGGCATTGAAATGGAATGTCCTGTAAAACAGATGAAAGAGGGGATTGAAGGAAAGAGAGAGAGAGAGAGAGAGAGAGAGAGAGAGAGAGAGAGAGAGAGAGAGAGAGAGGAGTCAGACTCGTGACCTCTTCGGCCGTGCGATGTGTCTGGAGCTGGCAGGGGACGCAATTGAGAGTGACACTCCTGGTTGGAGCTGCCAAACTGCCACTTCCTGTCCTCTTTATTCACACATAGCAGGAGTTTAAGCTGGCCGTTTGAAGAGCAGAGAACAGACATGTGTCTCCTTGTACAGCATCGCTTCTGACTGTCATTATTGTGGTTCACAACTACTCCATCAACATCACAGTCCAACAACCATCTGTCAAACAAGGACAGGGAAATGGGTGAAATGGAAGGAAAGCAGTGTCAAGATATAAGTTTGTGGGTTGTTTTTTTTTCTCCTTGTAATTGACTGAAATATAAAACTTTCTCTGTCATCATTGCTCCCTTTCTTCAACTCTTTATGCCTCCTCTGATGTATCATTGGATTTGGGAGTCCTCAGTGGCTCAGCACGATCAAATTGCTGTAGAATTGGAGAAATTGAAATCATAACTTTGATGTTTTGTGTTGAATAACCCTTTAACTTTGTTAGGATCAAGTTTGTCACTCTCCCTCTTCTGCTCTCTCCTTTAATGGCTTTGTTTTTCTCCTTCCCAGCGTCCCTAATAATGCTTTCGCCTGAGATGGGTCACTTTCACCAATACAAATAAGATTCAAAGTCACGTGTCCAGGTCCAGGTTTTCATTGAATTCTGTCCCCTTAGGTCAAGTTTGTTTTATTTCCCTGATATTCTTGTCTTTCCTGCCTCTGTCTTACCACTATATCCGTCTTTGTTTCTGCTCTTTTCTCTTTTTTATTCGATCTCTCTCTCCACACAGGCACACACTCTCTCACTTGCACACACGCATACACGCACACACATTATCCTTGGGCTATTACCAGGATAAGTCAATTTGATCCATCCAAGGCAGTGGATGTCATTTTATTCATATATTTTCAAGCCTAGTGACTTTATTAAAGGCTACTGCTTCAATCTATCCTGAATGGATGAATGCACCCACTGATGAAACACAGGAAAAAATGAGGCCCACACAGCCTGAAATGACCACAGCCAATCAGCCTGTCATTTCCAAACATGTTCTCAAATTCTGTGTTTTATATGCAATCAAAAACAGCTTGGTGATTCCGAAGCATTTGGCACAATGTTTTCTATTCATCTGTGAGTGTAGAGACAGAGAGATGCCTGCCCGCCTTCCAATGACAAGAGAATGGCCGTTGAGACTTCCAGCTTGGGGGAAAAAATGAGATGTTACAGTCAGTGGAGGCACGGAGCAGAGAAAGTTGGAGACGAGACAAAAATGTGTCTATTCATGCCAACTGGTGTCCTGACCCTCCTCCAGGCTGCCTTTGCCTTCTGTCAAGAGAGAGAATTAAAGGGCCATTCACCAGATATGAAGACTTCCACTTCTTTCTGCTGAAGCCTCATCCCTTCCCTCTCACCCTGCTCTTACTCCTTTTAGGTCAGCTCTGATACCTAATAGGTGCTGAAAGAGGAAACTTCCAATTGAGGTTCATTCAGGGGGAAAACAGCAGGTTCTGTCTCTTTAAGGTGAGTATGGAGATGCCAGAGTGCACACAGCCAACTAGTCTTCCAGAGCAGAGGGGAAGGTCATAAAGAGTTCAGTGATGACTGATGGCTGTAGAGGGATTCTGGTGTCTGCTGCTGCACCTCAAAGACCAGGCTTCACTGTGAACAGGCCAGGTTGAGCTGGGACTGGACAGCAAGGGCTGAACTTAAGTCAAAATGCATTCAGACTGCCACTAACTGGATCAACAACTCATGGAGAGCTTGTTCTTTCTCTGCTGATACATCGACACGAAAAAAGTACTGGCCATCGGCGAGCTTGTCAGGTGTAAAAAGTTGAACTTTGATGTTCTAATATTTCCAGCTGAGGAAACAATTTTCTAAACTAAAGACCAGTCTGACCCTTTTTTTTTTTATTTGTCTCTTGTGAGTCGGCTGAAAAATGACAAGATGTTAAGTACTAAATCACTGGAGCGCCGCTTTAAAGCGAAATCCTGGTATGTCAAATTAGGTTCATATTTGTCCAAAACATTTCATTCAATGCCTATCTATGTTGCAGAGATGTGGTAAACCCTGACTCTGAAATACTGAAATCTTTGTGTCCAACTGAAAGTAAACACAGAAATAAGGCCCGTAGAAATACCTGCACCTGTTGTCGTGAGCTGCATGGCAAATCCACTTTATGTCAAGGAGTTGATTTACGACAAATGGTTTTATTCAGCAGAAGGGCTCTGATCTTTGATGGAGCTCTCATAGAATTAAAGCAGCAACAAAGATTCTAATGGGGGAAGTACACCTCTGAACAATGAATGGTATACAATCAAAAAATAGCTGTAAGTGTACATGAACATTAGATTGTGGTGCAGCAGTACACTGGTCAATGATCGAATGTAATACATAAATGATTATGGTGGCTTTCACACCTACCTCGTTTAGTCCGGACTTTTGGACTTTACAGTTTGATCCGAACCAAATTACAGGTGTGAAACCTCCCCGAGACCACGGTCCGGACCAAACAGCCGAAATTTGGTCCGACAAAAAGAGGTAATCTCGTTCCGGATCAAACTGAACCATGGTGTGAAAGCATTTTTTGGACGGTTCAGACTTTCGGACCATTTACAGGAAGTTCCGGTGTTCCGAAGTAAACAAACAAGAGAAGAAGATGCAGCAGAACAAAATGAGCTGCAGTAGCACATGGGGACTAGCCTGGTCCTACCAGACTCTGGTACATTTCATTTGTACAGAGAGTCTGGCCTCTCTCCATTGACAAGTGTTAACTTCCTTGAAGGCGGGTACTCTGTTGAAGTTTAAAACTATTGGATCTGCCCAGAGCCACTCTGGATCTGCCTTCAACTCATTACTAGATTCAATTGGTTTCAGTCAGAGTGTGCATAAGGCCACGCACTGTTTTAATCACACCCTCGACCTTGTGCTGTCATATGGCATCAAAATTGACGATTTTATAGTATTTCCACAGAATTCCTTATTATCAGACCATTTTTTAATAACTTTTGAATTCTTACTACCCGACTATACGAAATTAAATAAAACCTTCTACACTAGATGCCTATCTGACAGTGCTATAGCTAAATTTAAGGAAAATATTCCAACAGCATTTAACTCAATGTCGTGCTTTAATATAACAGAGGAGCTTTATGTTAAGTTTAGTCCCTCCCAAATTGATAATTTTGTAGACGGTGCTACGGCCTGCCTACGGACGACTTTAGACTCTGTTGCTCCCCTCAAAAAGAAGATGATGAAGCAAAGGAAACTAGCACCTTGGTATAACTCCCAAACTCGCAAATTAAAACAAATCTCACGAAAACTTGAAAGTAAATGGCGTTCCTCCAAATTCGAAGAATCTCGTTTAGATTGGCAAGACAGTTTGAAAACCTATAGGAAGGCCCTCAGAAATGCCAGATCAGACTATTACTCATCATTGATAGAAGAAAATAAGAACAACCCAAGGTTTCTTTTCAGCACTGTAGCCAGGCTGACAGATAGTCACAGCTCTACTGAGCCATCTATTCCCCTCGCTCTTAGTAGTGACGACTTCATGAGTTTCTTTAATGATACAATTATAACAATTAGGGACGGAATTCATCGCCTTTTGCCCTTAACTTCTAACGGTTTACTTTTGAATGCAGTAGTGCTAGAAAGAACGACAGGACCTGACATATACTTAGACTGCTTTTTTCCGATAGATCATCAACAATTAATGCTAAAGGTCTTTTCAGCAAAGCCATATACCTGTCTATTAGACCCCATCCCAACGAGGCTACTTCGTTACTAGATATGATCAATATGTCTTTATTAACAGGTTATGTACCGCAGTCATTTAAAGTAGCTGTGATAAAACCTCTTCTGAAAAAACCCACCCTCGATCCTGATGTCCTGAGACCTATATCGAACCTTCCCTTTCTCTCCAAGATCCTTGAGAAAGTAGTCGCTAATCAGTTATGTGACTTTTTACGTAGGAATAGTCTATTTGAAGACTTTCAGTCAGGATTTAGAAAGCATCATAGCCCAGAGACGGAACTGGTGAAAATTTCTAACGACCTTCTAATTGCTGCTGACAAAGGACTTGTCTCCATACTTGTCTTATTAGATCTTAGTGCTGCATTCAACACTATTGCCATACCATCCTTTTACAGAGACTGGAACATTTAGTTGGCATTAAAGGAATCGCACTAAGCTGGTTTAAGTCCTATTTCTCTGATCGATCTCAATTTGTCAATATCAACGATAAATCCTCCAAGTACGCTAAAGTCAGCCATGGCGTTCCTCAAGGCTCGGTGCTTGGACCAATTCTTTTCTCTTTGTATATGCTTCCTCTAGGCAATATTATCAGGAAACACTCAATTAACCTTCACTGTAATGCGGATGACACCCAATTATACTTATCAATCAAGCCAGACGAAACCAGCCAGTTAGCCAAACTTCAAGTATGCATTAGAGATATCAAATCATGGATGACCTACAATTTCCTGATGTTAAACTCAAACAAAACTGAAGTTATTGTGCTGGGCCCTAAACACCTCCGAACATCTTTATCCCAAGATATAATTACTCTAGATGGCATTGCCATGGCCTCCAGCACTACTGTCAGAAATCTAGAAGTTATTTTTGATCAGGATATATTCTTTAACGCCCACTTAAAACAAACCTCTAGAACAGCCTTTTTTCACCATTGCCAAAATTAGGAACATCCTGTCTCAAAACGATGCTGAAAAACTAGTCCATGCATTTGTTACTTCCAGGCTGGACTATTGTAATTCCCTATTATCAGGATGTCTATGATCATGGCGCACCCCCACCCTATCTCTGCTTCTCCCCATAGAAAGCTTACATATACTTAGGGAGTAATGAGTCGCAGCGTTAGCCTAGACCGGCGGGGGAAGGTGTGTAGCCACAATCACGGTACACAGCCTCCCTATCTCCCCTTCTCTGCAGCTCTTAGTTATGCGGTTATAGTTTTAGACTACCGGGGTATCTCCTTGGACACACTGAGCTTCTCTCTGCTCTCGCTTTCCATCTGTGTGTATTTGTGTCACAGAAATGCTTGTTACTAACAAAGCTCCGGGGAGCTTATTCCCCGGAGTCCTTATGTTCTTTTTCCGCCCAGCATCATCATCTTGGATCATGATGGCACCTACATCATGGTGGCAGCTGTCGCCGTGGTCATGCCCTACGCCCTGCTGTGCCCTATTACACCCTGCTACGCACTGCAATACCCGGCTTCGACTTGCTATGTCCGGCCAACGCCCTGCCACACACTATTACAATATCTTTATTGTGACTATTATTGCCATTGTTCATCATACCCCCAACCGGCACCGCCAGACACCGCCTACCAAGAGCCTGGGTCTGTCCGAGGTTTCTTCCTAAAAGGGAGTTTTTCCTTGCCACTGTCGCACTTACGCATTCATGCATGCTCTTGGGGGAATCACTGGAATTGTTGGGTCCTTGTAAATTATAGAGTGTGGTCTAGACCGACTCTATCTGTAAAGTGTCCTGAGATAATTCCTGTTATGATTTGACACTATAAATAAAATTGAATTGAATTGAATAGTAATGCCATAATAATACAAATATAGTGGCACCGATATGCATATGTTCATTCATTCTTGTTAAGGCTAAAGGGTACTAGCATGTAAAATTCTTTAGTTCACTCTCATAATTACAATGTGAAACCAAACCAAAACTAATCAAAACATGAACTTTGGTTCGGACCTTGATGCAACTTTCAGGTGTGAAAGCCCTCTAAGTATTACATCAGCTGTAATACTGTGCTTTGCACGAACTATTTCAAGGCTCGCCAGCTAACTTTCCTGCTGTATTCATGTGCATGAAAGTTTGTTTACAGTACATTAGTGGCTCGCTTTCCATGTTGCTTGTGTGCATGCTAGATATGTAGAAGTGAACACAGGAATATGGTTTGTGTCTGCAAGTTTCCAAATAGAAAAACATTACAGACAAGGCAGATACACATGGTGCAGTTTTGGATCTACTGCGACTATTTGCTAAAGCGAGAATCCAGTTGTGGCTAATGACTCTACAAATTGAACAAAATATGAATAGGACTATTGTGTTTGTAGCAAACATTTTGAAAGGGTTGACAACCTACACTAACTCAAATTAAAAACACCTCAACCGGAAATCTACAGCTGTTTCTGGAGTCGGGAGACCCAGTGTAGGAGCTATCATGCAGTGTGCTTTAACAGTTAGGGATATCCAGAGGACTGCTTTCTTGTGTTTATCTGTGGTTGGACTCAAAGACAGACAGTTTGGGATGAGATCAGCAAAGAGAAAAAGATAATAGTTGACAGAAGAACAAAAAAAGCTAACATGAGTCAACTTTGGTCGGTCACTCAACTGATAGATAGAATTGCGGAATTTAAAAGGATTTAAAACTGATCCTGAATTGTCCCTCTTCCTCCCAGACAGGTATGTAATATGTCTGCTTTACATTAATACATGAATTTACCTTGGTGGTATTGTCATAATACAGTTATCAATCTTACATAGCCACACATAGTAAGTTACTACTTTTTTTTTACTCGCTTCCAAAACAAATACACACGCTAGTCAGCCACATGCCAGCCCTTTACGACATGAGGCAACCATAGACTGTATAAAACAGAGGCAACGGTGCTAATGAAAACAATAGACAGGGGCTGCCAAACTCAGCACACAATGAAAATTCCTTGTAGTTGCTTTAAAGGAACACGCCGACTTATTGGGACTTAAGCTTATTCACCGTAACCCCCAGAGTTAGATAAGTCCATACATACCCGTCTCATCTTTGTGCGCGTTGTAGCTCTTTCCGACGGCTCCACCGGTAGCTTAGCCTAGCACGGATCCTGGAGGTAACTGGCTCCAACTAGCCTACTGCTCCGAATAAGTGACAAAATAACGCCAACATGTTCCTATTTACATGTTGTGATTTGTATAGTCACAGTGTGTACAAATAACAAGGTCACATGAGACACAGACATCTTCTAACTGTATACAAACTGGGAACTATATTCTCAGAAAGGCGAAGCACTGCTACTTCTGCTACTTGGGCGGAGTGATATGCTTGCACCTGAGAAGCACCGGACAGAGAGTAGAAATGCTTTGCTTTTCTGAGACTATAGTTCCCAGTTTATATATGGTTAGAAGATGGCTGTGTCTCATGTGACCTTGTTATTTGTACACGCTGTGACTATACAAATCACAACATGTAAATAGGAACATGTTGGCGTTATTTTGTCACTTATCTGTAGCAGTAGGCTAGTTGGAACCGGTTACCTTCAGGATCCGTGCTAGGCTAAGCTACTGGTGGAGCCGTCGGAAAGAGCTACAATGCGCACGGAGATGAGAAGGGTATGTATGGACTTATCTAACTCTGAGGGTTACGGTGAATAAGCTAAAGTCCCAATAAGTCGGCGTGTTTCTTTAAGGTTTTGTTGCTACAAGGTAAATGTTCAGCACCACCCACAAAAACTACAGTAAGTGAATACACAGACAAGAAGTGGAGGGACATCACCACGGGCGATTCTAGGATCAGACCTTTAGGGGGGCTCAGCCTCTAATGAGAATGTGACACGGATACAGTGCAGGCCCGGTGCCAGGGTAAAATGACTAAGGGTTGCAGGTAAAAGTTGCGAGGGGGCAATTTCTTTTCATAAAGTAGGCTAAATTGAACTAATTTACCCAGGCTTTACCCGCGCTGCCACAACAGGGTCAGCTCTCGCAAATAGCATTTCTTGAAGCAGTTAAGTTGTAGACATTTCTGTCCAGTAATGGTTGAGCCGACACTTAAGAATACAATATTTCTAATAAATGTAGCTAGTGCAGTAACGTTAAGCTAACGTTAGAAACTGCTAACGTTACACGAGTTACGTCTAACTAGGATGTGTGTCTATCGCTTGACTGTAACTGAGGCACCTGTCACATCAGGGTCTGAGGGCGGCTGTGCTGCGATGATCCGGGAGAGCTGCACGCTCCTCATCATCAGATGAAGATTCCTCATCTAATAAAAACGACGGGTCATTTATCCCTCCCATCATATTCTCCATCACTCATGTTTAAATCTAGTTTGCTCAAGCTTCTGCTAATGCAGCTGCCTTGTCAAAAGACATGTAAACTATACGCAATGCTAGGCTACCGACTGGTGGTCTGACACACTGCATAGCATTTTTTTAAGGGGTAAAGTCATAGACTTATTATTGAAGTGAGAGGACGGCTGGAGCACTCGCAGTCTGTGACAAATATCTCCGCAGATGGGATTACATTGTTGTTAGTAGTTGAAAGCCCCCATGCAATGTAGATGCCAAGTAGAACTTGTTGTCTAATAGTAATTGTGTTGTTGTGTTTGTACATTTTATGGATGTATGATGTTGAAACAATGGGGCAGAAATAACAACTGAGGGGGAAAAGCCCCTTTTTGCCCCCTCGTGGCGCCGGGTGCGATACAATGCATTGCAAAAGTGTTAACCCCCCCCTGCTAAATCAGTAATTTAATTAGCCGATAATCGCTGAGCTAGCTACTGAACAACAACGTCAGCTAACGTTTTTTGACACTATTAACACAATGATGGAACTAAACCTGCGCTTTATAAGTCACAATGATAACGACCAATTTGACACAATGTTGTAACATTGAGCAATTTAAGTTGCTTACGTTTCAATTTGGGTTTTTATCTGCGCCATGAAATTACCAACTTCTTCTCCTTCTCTGGGGACTACCAATGTTAAACTTCACAACCGCACTCCTACTCTCCTTCTGACAGATTAGATCTAGCTAGACTCAGCCAAAGGCACAACCAACACTAAGTTTCTGTTAACCCTTTCCTTGACTGGGTAACAGCTGCATAGCACTGGCGACAGCGACACAGGATATTAAAACTGTTTCAAGCCCTTTGAACCTGTAATTGTTTGTCCTGTTTGTTGGGGAGCTGAAATTTAAAAAGGGACTAAAATCGCCAATGGACATCACAAGGATTACACATCCACAGGATGACACAGATCACATCGAGCTTTGACGACATCCCGTGGTCTTCTCATTGCTTTCTGTTTGACTTAACCACACCAAGCGATAAACCAGAGGCTCCCACAGCTGTAGGGAAGAGAGATATGTGCGAGCGCGTGTGTATGACAGTGACAGAATCAAAATTCATCCCCTCTTGCCTCCGAAAGCCTCCCGCAGCCCTCCACCGCCCCTTTCCACCCTCCTCAACTATCAGAGCTGTATCGTTTTGCAAACCTCTGCGGTGATGTTGTCAGGCTTCTTTCTGTGAAGTGGCCCCAGCCATAAAACAACAGTGACGTGAGTGATTGATCCAGCAATGAAGATGGCAATACTCCTCTGCATCAATATGAAGGCAGCCTGCGGGACTGGAGCCCTTTCAGACAGCTCTCTGTTTCTCCTCAGAGGAAAAATCCATACACAATTGATGGCAGTTCAAAGAGAGGCTTTATTGTGGGATATCAAATAAAACATCAGAGAACACAGAGCACGGAGGAGAGAGAGATAGAATGAATGCTTGTGAGTGAGTGAGAGAGTATGAGTGTGAAAGAGGGGGAGACAGAGAGAGCGATCTGCATTTTGCTTTATCTCCTTTTTGCACCTGAATGGTAATGAACTGGCTTAGATGAAATGGAGAGACTTCATCGTTTCCAGAGGACTTGCAAACAGCATCTGGATGTCAACAGTATCTATGGCACAATTACACTATATGATCCTACACAAAACGGTATGCATATACAGAGAACAGGTGATTGTGTGTGAATGAAAACAGCCTAGATAGGCCGGTAAAGGTGTTAAGTATTTATAGGGCTATTTGAAGGTATAACAGAGAAGTGTACGTAAGAGGAAGAGAGATATCAGTCGTTTTCCTGTCTGTTCTCTGCAGCCTGGCCTCCGGCATACCCCGTTATGATTTCATCAGCACTGCTTCTAATCCACTTACTTAATGAAATACATAATTAACACAGCTTAATTGTGGTAGGGACAGTTTTGACTGAAATCATTTCCTGTGGCCACTGTTGCTGTAATTGAATGTGTTCTTCACACTCGATCAAGACCTTTGGACTTAGGCTGAGGTTTGTTGGTTTACCCTAATTTGTTTCCCTATTCTTATGGTTTCATGTTTGTTGTTTTTGTCTGATTGTTTTACCATTTGTTGCATGTGCACACAGCAATCTGACTTCAGTGATGAGATTTTGATTGATGTTTAGGTTACATATATGACATATCAAGGATGGAACATTATTTCTTTCATTTTCCATGTTTTGTTTTCGTTTTTCAGGAACAACTAATCAGATTTTGACAAAATGTTGGCAAATTACACAAGTCACTGCTGCAGATACAATCGGTTTAAATTACTAAATTGTCCAAACAGGGTAATATACTGAGTCATAATTAACTGAGTTTCATTAAAACCGTGTTTGATGTCGGCGTGGTTTCTTTTCATTCTGACTCTTCCTCTCTTGCGCTTCTCTTTCTCTGTCTCTCTTTTGCTCTTTGGTCATGATTGATTGATGTGTCAGGTATGATGGGGCATCATAGCGTTTGCAGCTCAGTCATGTGACCGCAGCAGATGGCACAGCTGAGTATTAGAGTGGGTTCACCTGCTGTTTGCTCTCCTGCTTCCTGCTTTACTGCTATCAAGTACCACCTAGTGAGAGCGAAGAAGGGAAGGAAGGAGCAAGGGAGGGTGGAAGGTGGAGGAAAAGTTGCAAGCCAGCCAGGATGGGAGAACAGGTTAAATAAAAGAAATGCAAGAGAGGGGGACGAATGGGAGGGATGGATAAAGAAAAGATGAAAAGAGGCAGATGAGATAAAGAGTTAGGATGAGGGAGAGATGTGGGATCCTGCAAACAGAGGGGGTGAAAAAGAAGGAGATGCAGGAGGAGCACTAAAAAATGAATGTGCTGTATTATTTCAATGATCTCTTTCTCTTAATTACCCTCTGCATTGTTCTCCCTCTCTCAGTCATAAGGCTCAAATCATAAGCTACTAATGACTGGATGTGGTCTAGGATTCATTTAACACCCGTTCCAGACCAGTGGATGAGTACAGATAGAGGGGCTTAAGAGACACACAAAGTAACTATGACTGATCACTGAGCCTGGTGACTCCAAGGGACATCCTCTTTGTAATTCTCTTAGTGTAGCATAATATCATTTATCCCACAAACAGACATATGACCCTGCAGTGCCCGTGTCACTCAGAGTTCAAGACTCAAGGAGACACACACACACACACACACACACACACACACACACACATACACATACACACTCATAATTACACACAATGCGGTCATTGCACACACATAAACACCCATTACATTTTACACACATGCCTGTGCTCGGCACAAATGGTGCTGCATGAGCACAAGTGCACATGGACACAGATAAGAAAGGCCATTCACACATATACACACGTGCTGATTACATATGCATAACCAGCATACAGCATTGCAGGCATTGCTGACTAATAGAAGCACTTTCAGCGGCCTGCAAACATAAGTGTGTTATCAGTGATGAATTCCACAACACCTATCCACCTTGACAGCAGTCCAACCGACAGCCTCCTCGGCTGCTATCTGCCCTCTACAGCCCTGCTCCTGGGCTGTTTGGGAGTGAGTGGCAGGTGTGTGTAAATGCTGGTGCCGATATGTCACAGGCACCAATCTGCAGTCCCCGGGGATTCTACTGGGAGTTCAGCCTGAGTATCACACCGCGGAGAAAACAATTTCTGCTGCCAATACTCCCGCGCAGATGAGAAATGTTTTAATATTTGTTGCTGCTTTATGGCCGCGGCTGTGACAGTGATGGAGAAAATGTCAGCTTTTTCCACCCTTAAATGCCACTCTTTGTCTCAGTCTCTTTCTTTTCATTGATCTCTGCCTCTGCCTCGGAATCAATAAGGTCCACCAAATAGTCGCTTGTCTGAGAATACATTGCCGCTTTCCTTTCTCAAACCTTTCAGCGATACAGGATTTCACACTTTACTTTCTTTGCCTAATTAGTTATCCAGCTTGGGCAAGGCAACATGTACGAAGGGAGAAATAGCATTGTAATTCCACGGCTTATTTAGTTGTCCGTCACAGGAAAGAAAGTGTGCCCCCACCACCACCACCAGAGAATAGCTTAATGCAGACATTGTGTTTGGGGAAATTTGTATGCTCACTTTACTTTCTTTGGCCCTGAGTTGTAGTTTTCTAACGGCAGTAACATTTACCCCAGTAGTAGCACCAAAAAAAAACCCGACAACAATAGCTCCCTTCTTCCCTTCAGCTACTCCAGAGCTCAGCAAAAGCTTGTCGATAGTAACTGACCCAAACTTGCACCCTCACAGGGTGAAGGGTAATTCAGTCAGTGTTGCCACTCAGCTGCAGTCCCTCTTCAGCTCTCCCCTCTGGTGCTGCCGCAAAGAGGGAAGAACAAAAGAGATAGAGCAGTCACAGTTTAAGGCTCGAACAGGATGGTTGATGTTCTCTATCGACCGTGGCCCTTAGGAGTAGACTGCTGCTGGAGCCCAGTGTCCATCCTCATCAGATATCTGTGATGTCAGTTAAAAAGACACAGGAAGTGGTTTACTGTAAACAGACATGCTTTTCTTTTTCTTTTCAGTCACATACATATTTCATTAGATGACTGAAAGGTTAAAGAATCAAAATGTCAGCAACAATAGGTCCATTTAGCTGAATCGTTGATTCTGGGGTCATTCAGGGGACGTCAGGGAGAGTGATGATATAATATAACGCATCACTTCCCTTACATGTCGACAGGGCAGACAATTAAAGGTTTGTTCTCACAAGAAAATGTCTTCCATTCCTGAGGGTTAGAAGAGGAGGAAGGGGAGGGTAAATGAAACTGATCCCCCCTGAGACTTACCGGACAATGTATTGTCTTTATAGACATGTGTCGATACACAAATACCCACAGAGAATTCATTAGCTCATAACATGTAACAATAGAGTTACAGTAAGTTTTGTAATTCATCTTTCATTAAGAAAGGAAACAGATGTACAATACCTGGAAGCACCAAACTATATGCATGCTGCAGGCAGTTACAGGTTAATGTTTAAAGCAAACACACCAGTTTACAGCTCACTTTAACAATTGGCAAGTTTTCCCCATGGCCTACTACAGTTCAATCAATAGTTACAACATGAGCAGCTGTCTCCCAAATCCTTTTTCTGACCTTTCATGTTATCCTGACTGTCAAACTGTACAAGCAAACAAGTTGTACTCCTTCTGTACAATGAGGAAGAAGAAGCTTTTTCACAACAAATGACTGGTTGGTTTCAGAAACCCAAAGAGTCCCAGTGAGGTTTTATACCAGATGAATTTTAAACCTTAAAGGAATCGTTCCACATTTAGCTCCAAGTCTTTATGCTAAGCTTAGCTAAGTAGCTGGACATACAGTATATGAACGTGGTATTGATGTTTCCATCTAACACTCAGCAAGAAAGTACATTTCCCAAAATGTCAAACTGTTCCCTTATGACTTAGCCCCTTGTACACACCATACTTCTAAAGGTTTTATTTGTGTACCTGTGCTATACAATGTACCTGTTATCATTTTAAGACAGGGCGTTCTTTTTTGAAAATGGCCACAGTCATGTATGTATCAATGTATCAATACAACACACATTCACATGTATGTAACTTTTCATAGCACTAGCGGTATGTGAACATTTTACTGCTAAGTGCTAGCCAGGTGGTAAAAGGTTAGTGCTACACATTTAAATCTTTAAGAGCAGGGACCCTTGGAGTCACTATTATCATATTTCTCATTGATTCTCAATAGAGCTACACAGAGGTGGACAAATTACCAAAGCAGCTGACAGTTCTCATCCTAAATGTCATTGATATTCTCTATTAGGACTTAAAGCTATAGTGCGTAGTTTCTGTCTCCCCCATGAGGAATTCTAAGTAATGACAACAACACTGTCGGCGCGTCTACATGATACAAGCGCGCCCCCACACCTCCATCACACAGTTGCTAGTAGACAAGGAGGACACGGAGGATTAAAAAAACATGACGGACTCTTCACTCCACTTTCTGCGCGCCAAAGTCACCAGACGACACAATCTTCTGAATATAGCCATACTGAGAGTTGTGTGGAGCTGATAGTCTTGATTAGCTTTGTAGCAACTCATTTGGCAATGGCTTGTAATGTAACGGATGTTCATTAATATCAAAAAGTTACGCACTAAACCTTTAATAACTTAAAGAAAGTGTACAACACACAGCTACAGAGACACACTCTACATGGTGCAAGTCCTTGAGAACACATGAGTAAGAGAGGCTGATGGTGTGTGTGTGTACACGAGGTCTTCAGAACAGTTCAACAAAGGTGCTACTGCCTGTCAAAGCAGCCCAGCGTCAGGTGACAAGGCATCACGCCGCCTCAGACAGAAATGGCCCAGTAATGTCTCAGACGATGAACCAGGGGCCGCAGCTTTGTCCCTCCATCACAGCTGAGTCCAAACAGCAGCCTGCTGCTGTCACTGTCTGTTAATGTGTCTCCACATAAACACCTGCCTTAACCGCGTCAATGCTTCACTTTCATGTGACCCGTTATCGTTAACGCTTAGTTTTGGATGTGTGCTGGTCAGCGTTAATGAGACCGTATGACATTGTTGTGGGTCTATGTACGAAGTGAAGAATAACATTTTAAAGCCCAAAAAAATCATCATCTGGAGAAAGTCTAGTCTATGTTTTGTAGATGTCTTAATATCAATAGTACATTTGAAAGGATAATTCCAGTTAAATACAGCTTGAATCAGATTGTAATGGTTTATACCATTTGCCATACCATTCCTATTGGTAATAATAACATTGTACTGTAACATTGTACTGTAGCATAATTGTAATTTCCCCACTGGGGATCAATAAAAAAAGGTATACAAATTATTTTAAATTACTTAAGGACTGTTTTAAGTTTAAGGTAAGCCTATTTGTACTTTACGTGAATATTTCAATGTCATGCTACTTTATACTTACACTTTACTATATTTCAAAGGTTAATACTTTTCACATCACTTCATTTATACTGTGAGTTAGTATTTACATTGCAGAGTCAGGTTTTACATACAAAGCAATGAGAGCATTAGATCAATCTGCAAAATGTTATGTATTGTTATAGATTAAACAACCTATCATGGTATACTACATAGTATAATATAAATTACAATTTAGCAAGGATTAGTTTCACTTCCACCAACTACAACATGAAAATGCTGCTTACACAGTAATTAATCAGTAAGAATAAAGCAATATTTTAATACATAATCATTTAACACTGAGAGGGGTCATTTTGCTGCATGACGAGTACTTTTACTCTTTATATTTTAAGTAAATCTTTGCTGTTTTTACATGCTTTTACTAATACAACATTTTGACTACAAGACTTTTAATTGTAACGGTGTATTTTTACATGGTAGTATTGCTACTTTTACTAAGTATAAGATCTGAATATGTCATCCACCACTGTTGTATTCATCATGTTAATTATTTGGATTAATATGTTGAAGAAGTCCACTGGGTCAAGAAACACAAGCATGATTTTGAAAGCTTTGTAACCCCCAACGTTAGTCAGACTTATTTGGAAGAGACAATGAAAGCATACCGTGAATTACAATGTATCTGTCTGTTATAAACATCTGTTACAGTTTACAGACCAGTTTCCAGGATCAACCTTGGCCTACTGTACTTACCCTAGTTGTACATGCACACAATTGTTCAATGAAATGATGAACATTCCAGGTGTGCTCAGTTTCAGTTTCAGATCATTTGACCACTGGTGTTTCTTGCTATGTCTGACTTTGTTCATATCATAGAAACAATGGCCAAAACTCTGACAATTAGACTCAAGTTGTAGCCATAATTATCCTTTCAGGACAATCGTATGTAGGTGGTCTTTCTGTAAATAAACTGGTTTTATTGTGTTTGCTTGACCACTCACACACCCACAATGGCCAGTGTCAGAATATGACCAAATATAGTCCGGATCAATGACTCGTGACAGTCTTTAACATTCTCAGTGGCTTGACTATGAACAACAATATGTTCAATTGATTTTGCAGCTAAACCAAAAGGAAACAATAGCGATCTAGTTCAATCTCACTGAGCAAACAAATCATCTCTTACAGAAGTTGAATGGCATTTCAATGCAGGTATTTTACATTAGATGTCATTTAGCTCACGCTTTTATCCAAAGCAACTTACAATTGCTACACTGTATATGTCACACCTCTGGAACAACTATGGGTTATGTGTCTTGCTCAGGGACATATTGGTTGATGTATCACAGTGGGAATTGAACCCAGCTCTCCCCCACCAAAGGCATGTGTCATATCCACTGCACCATCACCATCCCATTTCACAACATCTTTTCCTCTGACACACATCTTCATGGTGTTCTGCCTAATCCTCTTTTCCACAGTCTAGTCTGAAAAAGGCCTTTCACTTTGTGGCCTAAGGGACATGAATAATTGTTGGTACAGAGGCTGTTTCATAAACTCCTAACACTGTTATCAGACTCTGACAGAGGTAGGCCTACTACATATAATCACACACACACGTACACACACACACACACACACACACACACACACACACACACACACACAAAGATTTAACCCCCTTCTTCTTTTCCCAGTGACTCACTGCTCATATTAGCATAATGACCGCAGACTGATCCAGCCCACAGGGGCTGAGGGTTGGAGCAACACTGGGGTTCTGAATAAACAATGAATGACGTGTGAGGAGGGGCTGGATGTGGTCGTAAACTTGTGTGCGTTTCAGCATCAATTCAATCTGTTACACCTCCCGAAACTTCAAATGTTCTGTTATAGCAGCGGATTATGAAATGAATGACATTTGACCAAATGCAAAACAATAGCTCACAACCTAACCTTTTGTCCCTTGCTAAGTGGCAGTATCCTGGTATAGATTCTGCGACGATGAATCGTGAATAGTAATTGTTTACCTGCAGTTGGTACAATGTCAACAGACTAATCCATCACATGCACCCTGTCTACTTATTTATAGACAGGGGGAATAAATCAGGCGAGTGGATGAAAGTTGAAAAGACAAACACAAGGACACAAATAGGAGTCCCGTAGATAATCCTTTAAACATTTTTAATCAAGACGTCAGCAACAGGAAAGATGAATGAAGCATCCATCTATCTGTAATTAAACTTGTGCATCATCATAATGTAGATATAATGTGATAAACAGCCTGACGGTGATATACTGATAATAATGGTGCCATGAATGATTTGAGCTTCATCATCGCTTGACGTTCGCATTGTAATACTAAAGGTAAATAATTCGAGCTATATTGGCATTATGGTTTTACATTGTAAAACTTCCTGTTGAAGGATACAAACTACTGTATATCTTAGGTAGAATTTAGTGTAGCAGAGTTGACGGTTTTTAATTATCAACACAAAATTCACTTTCTGATGAAGACAAGCAAAAAACTCATATAAATATGAAAGACAGTTAGAACTAGGATTCCTGCAAGAATATCAAATTTGAAATATTATAATATCTGGTCCATGTCTTATATTTCTGTTTAAATGTTTATAATCATCTGATCAGTGGGAATCAACCTTTCCCTCGAAGACGGGGTCATTACAAAAAAACTTTACAGAATTTGGCAGACACAATTACCTCTTTGAAAATCTGCTTGCAACATGTTAATCTTGTGATCCCTTGGACGCCATTAACAGAATTGCTTTCACTGCAAACATCGCCGTCATTTACTGGGAAACCCCCCCCCCCTCATTTGTTTATACAGAGGAGATAACGAAACTATGCGAACACGCATACGCATCAAGCATACGTCCTTAGTTTCCATATGAGCCTCATTTTGAAATTTTAGAAAAGTGCTCTGTGTCACTCTTGTTGTGTCTCCCACACACTTTTGGTGTGCTGTCAGGAGGTGTTCTCTCCAATGTCTTTTTCATCAAATTCAAGGAACGCGAGACGGCACAACACCTTCAGACACTCAGACATGCAGTATGACGGCTGGAGAAGGAATGCAAAGAGACAGGAAAATAAAAAATAAAAAAAACACTGTTAATCTCTGCCAAGTGTGTTTCCCTCACTGCGAGATTTAAGCTGATGGGCCTGATTCTATCTGCTCCAAAAAACTCCCAGTACAATTCTAACTTTCAATGTCACTGGATTTGTTTGTGTGTGTTAGGAGAAGGGCGGGGTTGGGGGTAGGGGTGTAGGTGGTGGGCGGGCTGAGATTACAGTGAATGTCACCCTACCTCCTCTCTCAATCATCTACTTTCAATCCATCGCCTTCCCGGGGTTTGCGAGACAGCTTGGCGATGATGCCAGTAAAATGGGATCAATAGCATAGGGAAAAACGGACCAGACAATCTCTTACCCCCTTGAACTTCTGTACCCGTGATTGATTTGTCCCCTGCCACAGCAGAGGAGACATTAGAGACAAGGAACATGTGTGTTGTTGCACATGTGTGTGTGTGTGTGTGTGTGTGTGTGTGTGTGTGTGTGTGTGTGTCTGTGCATCTGTGTACGTGTGTTGAAAGCATGTTTTTGTAAAAGTGGGATGTCTGCGCGCATGTGTGTGTGTGTGTGTGTGTGTGTGCTCAGTGATTGATGATCTGAAGCGCACACACATCATCAGCAAGGCATTTGCGAGGTGTGTGAGTCAGGAGCTGTCATCCCCCTCAGTCTCCCTAAGCAGAGGCCTCGGCTGCTGATTTATAGTAAATCATTAAAATCTGCTTATTATTGCAGCAGCTCATCACCCTCCCACCCCCTCCCTCAGTCCCCATAACCAGCCCCTCCCCCAACAAAAAAACTTGCCACGCCACTGCAGAGACACACGGAGAAGAGATTCTCTGACCAGCTCAGCAACACTAACTTATACACACAGAGTGATGGTCAGCAGGTTCTGGCACATTAAATCCATTTCTGACGCATTTGAAAATAAATATACCAGATGTCTTGTTTCATAAATATCGGCTGAAGAAGCCAATGAAAGAATCTGGCTGCGTTCCTGAACAACAGCTGGAGCAGAGTGGACGTATCTATCCACACAACAAAAAAAACTTTCTTATGGGCACTCATGCTCACATAAAATGTGTATGCATACACACACACACACACACACATACACCTGCACACCTCTACTGTCTTCTGTCTATAAAACTGAAAATGTGATGTGACTTGAACAATGACAGGTGTGTTTGTCAAGGATGTGGCTGTCACTTCAAATCAATGGACGGCAGCATCTTCCCAGGGAGACTTTCCACTTCTTAGGGTTTGACTGGTTACACTGCGCTTCAGTGCAGGTTGGAGAACAGTATGTTGTCAAAGTGGCATTTAGGGAGCCCCGCTTAGGTGTCATCAGATCAAAACATAATAATCCAGAAGTAGCTAATTTCATATCAGGAATAGCGTGTATAGGTTCCAGTGGCCGTTATATACTGAAAGAAAAGAAAATCATTATCAGGGTGTTTATCCATCTGAAGATCGTTAGCATGAACAAATCCGAGAACCACTGTTTTAGAGACGTACTATTCAGGCAAGTTGTGCAGGGCACAAGAATAAAACGATGATAATCATTTCCACTGAATAACTCAAGTGAGAATCACAGCTTGTCTATTGTCGCTTTGCGGTGCATGGTTTGTCAAATGCTTTTCAATTACAGTCTTTAACTTGAGGCACTATCACATCCCCATGAAGTGTTTTTAATGGAGTTTGGTGCAATTGTTTGTTATGCGAGACAGGTCTTTTCAGCGGAAAACGAAGAGTGAGAGAGAGAGAGGAGGCCTGAAACTCAAATGAACTTTGGCCGATAATATGACACGAGCGGCTGAGCAGGGGAGTAGCTGTGGGTTTAAATCTAGTCACTTCCTGTCACTGGTATTTAACTGAACATGTGTATTGTCCAATATGAGGGGGGTTACTTTCCTACATGTAGGCTTAAACTCAAAACATGGGTGCTGGCATCTGATTTGGCAGATACAGCATTCTGGGGCCTGATTTCTGTCTCCAACAACCACAATCAGTCGGTCCTGTCCCACTTTTCTCTTCCAACCCTCCCTCTCTCCCCTCTTCTTCTCCCTCCCTGACACATACAGTATAACAGCCTCCTCTCCATTCTGTCTCTAAAGCTTCTGGATCCGCAGAGCACAGGTGCAGGACTGCGGGGCTACAGCCCACAGGCCTTGGATGCTGAAACAGGAGAGGCGAGTCGGCACACATGCAGAATAACAACCCCTTCATTTCTCACACTGACATAATCCCCATGTTTTATTTGTCCCCTTGTAATTCTTTTTATATCTTGGGCTTATGTTCTTTGGCATCCGTTCAATCCCAGCCTCGGGACACAGGGCTCTACCAGGCCCATATGTGTGCCTTACTCCAGTTAACGCATATTAGTTCCTTTGTAACTGTGACTAAACTGGTACATCTCAGCTGGGAGATGCGCCGGCTTTGACTGACAGCCCATGTCTGGATCCTGTACTTTGAGTCTCACGCAGACTTGACAAACATGGGCCCTGTCAAAGCATCCCTCACTCTGCTGTCAAGCACAAGAACCACAGAGCTGCAGAGGGTTTCGCAGCTCTGACCACATGGCTCTGAGTAACCTTATGTCTGTGTGTGAAGTAGGGAATGAATATTATCTCACACTCCGCTGTTCCTCATCGTTACTTTTACCAAAGCTGAGTCTCGGAAGCATGTCGCTGGCATGTTCTTTCTTTTACTCAGTAGAGAAAATCCTCAGGGAAAAACTAAGTGGAACATTTTTCAGTTTTGGCAAGATTGCCTGCAAGAGAAAGAAAAAAGGGAGACTTGTATCCCTGATCAAATCAGTCACTAAAATTACATTGAGAAAGCTTTTCCAATAACAGCTTGATATTAGGAGTTCAGCGCTGTGTTGATGTATGTTGTCGGCGGAGAAAATCTGTTAAGTCTGTGCCATGTGATGCCAACAGTCTTAAATATTGTTTTCACAACTGTGTAAGCTAATTACCTTTAATTTTTCATCTGTGCTCCAAGGGTTGTAAGAGACTGTGATTAGTGATTCATTACTTCTCATTACCTGGCCTGTCAGACTGTTTCCTTTACTTATGCAGGCTGATTAGCTGTACATGGCCCGCCTTTCTCAATGAGGCTAAGAAAGAGACCTCAAACACATGTTCTGCTGATAAGCAACCCTAAATAGTGATAAGATGAGAGAGATAATGATGAGGAGCATGAAGGAAAAGAAAACCAGAAGTAAACAGAAGATCATGTTGATCATTTTCATGATGGAAAGAAAAGAAAATGAAAGAATAAAAGACTATGTAGAGCCGATTAGCATGTAACCTAACTTTCACATTAACATTTCACTTAATATCAAATAAAAATTACATGGTTCTGATCTACATGTTGATATCGGACATGACATGCATGATCGATATGACAGTCTTGTGTCTGTTTTCTTTTCTCCAGAGAAGGGTTATTTATAGGTGTCAGAGAATGAGGATTGATTTACTGCAGGTAAACATTATGCTATTCTCAGCAAAAGGTCAAGGTGAGCCAAAGCTTAGGTGGATAAAATACGGGAATTTGGCATCTGTGTATTTCACTTGTCTGTCAAGCCAATTAGGATGTGAAGGCATGACAGAACTTGATAACATACAAACTGCCTTTTTAGATAAAGCGATGACGCACTAAGTCCTTAAGTTCAAACGTAAAAACAACACTGGGAGCGATGAAAAACAAGGCAGTATGTCAGAAAGATGAGCCCTTACATAGAACGCGGCAAAAAGCCTAAGTATGACATTGACTACGGTTGTGAGACGTTAACTAAACATTTATCACCGTTAGGAGTAATTAACAAACTTCCCCAGCATTAATTAAAGGGCCCTGCTTTAAGGGAAACTGCGCTTAATTAGGAGGTTTGACAGGATGAGGCCTAAGGGATGATCCATATCCAGAGGGCTGTTGGAGGGGTACAAGTGACATCATTTCAACGCTTTGAGTTTTTGGTGCATTTCCCCCACTAGCCACAAAACTCTATGCCCTTGGTCAACTCACAAGATGGTCTGGTCTTGTATGGCCTGACCTGGCATGGCATGGCTCTGAAAAACTATTGACAGGTATGACAGGTCTCCGATTAGCCAGTCAGCTGGAGGCCCACTGCCCAGACCTTGTCACCTGTCAGGTAGAGAGATGAAGGGTGAGTGAGCAGAGGAGGAGGAGGACGAGGGCGGAGAGACAAATTTTAAGGGAAAAAAAGAGGAGAGAAAGAATTGGGGACAGTGGCGTATAGTGCCGACTGGGTACACACAAATAAAAGGAGCGGCAATAAAAACCACATGTATATCAGGCCTGAGTCACCTGCAGAAGTGTTTGTGAAGCACTCCATTACAAAAACCAGAGGGTTTGAGGATGACAAATGTGTACCCAAAGAATCTGTGATTGGATCGGGGATTAAGGGGCTGGCGTGTCTCTGAAGGGAAACAGGCAGGAGACGGACAGACAGAGAGTGGAAGAAAGAGAAAGAGATGGAAGGGGGACAGTAAACGAATGTCAGACTTCCCAGGCAGGGAGACAGAGTGGCAGAGTGGGTGGGCTTTGACAGACACATCTCACACAGGCTGACAGCTCCGTCAATAGCCCCAGGATGGCCACCCTGATTGACAGCTAGCAGGTGGCGCATGAATGGAGTTGTCAGGCCAACTGTCAGTCAAAGTCACATTGCTGTGGCTATAAGGCCCCGGCTGAACAGCCACACAGCTGCCCAAGGTGATCTCTGGGTGTACAGAGCACGGGAGGCTGAGGCAGCTCAGATCATGCTAAATTATCATCGATCCATGGCAGTAGCAGCATACAATAGCTGAGTTGATTGGGCCCGTTTCATACTACAGTAGTGGACAGATCTGGTACATACACACATGGCTGGTTCTACTCAATTCACAACTACTACTACTATCAATGCATCTCTGCAGTTTTTCCATTTCCTTGGTTCCCCTTAATTGAGCATTGTTCCAGCACGAGGGCATGAAGCATAGGACTTAATGGGCAATAATTATATGTGAGAGAGGCTTTCTCCCTGGAGTGGAATCCAGAACAAATGGAAGCTCCGATGTGCAACATTCTACTTCATTACATCTGCTGCGATTAAAGCCTGAACATCTGGCACCATATCCTGACAGATAGACAAGACTTCTGGACTGGAAGGGAAATCGAGCGATATTTACAAAAAAAATGTAACACAGGGTATTTACTGGATGAAAGAACAAGTGCTTTGGGCAGGCACGGTACATTCTCCCTATCAGACAAGTGTTGAACTGATAGATGCATGTAAACACAAGTAAATCGTTTGGACACTTTTGACAAAATGAACGGCACTAAATACCCTCGCTACACTTTCACATCACAATGGACTTTATTATTATTATTATAGGCAGCGTCTTTGCTACAGATAAATACGTACTGTGGCTCTTCAAGTAAACACTGGAATGTACATCAAGGTTGGTCGTTAACATTTTTTTTTTTTTAAACAATTTCAATCATCCTAACCCCTTCGAGGTGAAGCTAAAACAATAATCATAACTGTCTGTATCTGCTGTTGCCATGACAACATCAAGTCCCACAGAGTGATGTCATGCCGATCTGGTCTCTTCCTGGCGCACGGTTATCTCCCGTGAAGCTCTGAGGCAATCTGGAGGGCCTCTGGGGCGTGTGTGAGCGCCGGAGGCGGCGGTCCGGGTAGAGGCTGTTGTCAAAGGGCTTGCGGTGGACACAGAGGACGTGGGTCTTTAGGTTGCCCTTCTGGGAGGCGCTGTAGGGGCAGTACCTGCACTGGAATGGCTTCCGAGCTGGGAAAGACAAAGAACAGAGACAGAGAAAAAAGACTTAATACTAATACAGTTACAGTGCTCAAAACTCAAGTGTCTCTTAATTAAAAAGCTTTGTGAAAATAAGAGACTGAGTTCTGTTAAAAATTATAATTCTGGATATTAAACATGATTTTTGGCAGGTCATGTTTCCAGTGTTATAGACCAGATGTTGGCAGGTGAGGCGTTAAACTTTGACAGAGCCTCTGAAATGCCAGAGAGGGAAGTAAAACCACACACTTACAATGATGTTTCAATGGGGCTCAAACTAGTTTCTTATTAGTAATAGGGTGCTACAGTCCCTGTGGTTCTGTAGAAAAATGTCTAAATAAAATAAAACTGTGACTCATAATAACAACACTTTTCCGCAATGTGACACTTCATGGGCTTTTATGAAAAGGCCAGCAAGTTCTAATTCATTGTAACATATTTCCTGCCCACACACACAAACCCACACACCCACACACCCACACACAAACACCACCCACACACAAACACACACACATACACACACATAAATAAACACACACACACACACACACAAGTGTTGAGTTGAGGAATGACAGACGTCTGCAGCTGGGAGGCAAGGCATGCCAAAACTTCCTGTCTGTCCCTCTCTGTAGCGCCCGCTACATAACACCACTACAAATAATGTGAACCTACACGACACAGCACAGAGTGTAACTTTGAGATACAAACACCAAAACATGCTGTTAATAGCTTCCAGAAGTTTATCTGACCTCAATAAAAATCAGTAAGACACCAACGCCTGAAGGTGTTGCTAAGATCAAAACAAAAACTGTGCTGGGTGACTCATTTACCTGTCTACCTAGACAGCCATGTGTCCTTGTTCACTGCTGTGCTATTTTTGAGATGTTACCTCATATAATGACTTTCTCTTTTCCCCTCTGTCTAACGCTTTAATGTGTTTTTCTGTGATTCATGGTTACAGTAAACCATTATGTGCTGATGTCATTTGACATCACTTCCCAAAAACTGAGGGCTGTCTCAGCCTTTTCACCCCACCCTCGCCTCTTCCTCTCTATCATGCTCCTCATCAGAGCCGAGACAGCTGTACGCAGCTGAACACTCGCTCTCACATCTACATAAAAAAGGTGTTTTTGGGGGGAAAAGTGGGAAAACTCACAGACGGTGTGAGCAATAAAAGGTAATGCTCCATCTGTTGGTGTATAATAACCTGATGGCCGTAAAGGACACACACACACACACACACAGGCATTCACACCAGTCAGAGAGAGGATAAGGCCTGACACATCTGAATATCATCAGGATGGCACAGAGGGTTGTGTGTGTGTGTGTGTGTGTGTGTGTGTGTGTGTGTGTGTGTGTGTGTGTGTGTGTGTGTGTGTGTGTGAGAGAGAGAGAGAGAGAGAGAGAGAGAGAGAGAGAGAGAGAGAGTAGTCTTATTGAGTGAGGGAGGGTGAGCCGTCTGGGAGGAACAATAGTAAAAGAAAAGCTTTGTCAAAATCCAGGTACAGAGCACTTTGTGATGTTAAAACTCAACCTGTCTCACTTTAACTTCTCCAATTCAATGACAGTGGAAAAACAGGAAATAAGGGTGGACAGCAAGATAATAAACATTTCTGATTCTGGGCATCTTGTAATCTCTCTTAATATCACTTATTACATTGCTGTGTAAATAAGCATGTAGGGAACTGAAAAATCCCACTTTCCCAAATTGTACACATCCGTTGTAACTGGAGAGACTGAACAGATTTCCCTCAATCTTGTTAAAATCTTGTAAATGCACTCAGACAATGTGAACAATCCCATAGCCCATTATGCTTTCATAAAGTCAGTTAATAATAAGCCAAAAGGTCTCGGCTCTACATCTCAGTCGCTTGTTGCCCTGCTTGTCTCCCCCCTCTCTGCCTCTATCGTCTTTCTTTCTCTCCCTCCTTGTCTCCCTGGGTCCGCTGTTCTTTCTTCCCTCCCACCAGAGGAGAGGGGAGGTCCAAGAGAGGGCAACCTCCAAATAAGTTCCATTAATCACAGGCCACAGTCTAATGTAACTAATATTTTACAATTAGAGAAGACAGCAGTGGGCTCGGAGCCATCCATCTCTTCACCACATGATCCTCCATTCAAAGGCTGCCCGAGCCACAGCTTCAGATATGCCACACACACACGTACACATACACGTAGACATACACAGATGCACAAATAGACTGGACAGGAAATGAGAGGGGTGGGATTGTGTGGTGTTGATAGAAAGAGTGAAGGAAGAAAAACGGAATGAGTGATTACTGACTTTGACTCTGTATGATAGTGACATTGGACTGTATTAAAAGGACAGTTCTGGTTTATTACAACTTGGGCTTTATGTAATCTTGGCCATCATTTGCATCTGTTATGATAACATTATACTCACCAAAGTAATTGCTGAGATCTGGGAACACGGCAACATCACTATAACGAAGTCAGACAAGAAACACGGGCAGTCAGACAATCAGACAGATTGTAAACAAGCTAACAGTACAGCCAGATTATCGAAGGAAAATCACAGGAAATGTGTGTGCACATAACTATAGCATGGATGCTAGGTCAAAGATGAACCAGGAAGTCAGTCTATATACTGTGATGGATGTTTTTACGATGGACAGTTTGAGTTGTAATTCTATTGTTCACCTTGTACTTTGTCTTTCAAAAATGTTAAGCTAACCTGGGAGTTTGTTTAAAAGCTGTATGATTGTTTGGCCACTTGTGTTTCTTGCCTCCTCAGTCTTCATTTCAGTACATAACTCTCTGTCAAACCATAATGTGTAGTTTTTACTCTGGTTCATGAACAAAATCAAAAAACAAGATATAATGTGTTTATTAGTGCGTTTTAGAGGAACTGGTAGGCTGATTTTTTTAACTTCAGACAGAGCCAGGCTAGCTGTTTCCCTGTTTCCAAGCTTTAGGCTAGCTAAGCTAACCTTCTCCTGGCTGTAGCTTCATATTTAATGGACAAATGTGAGAGTAGTGTCTTCTCATCTAACTTTCAGCAAGAAAGCGAAAAAGCGTAATTTTCAAAATGTCAAACTATTCCTGTAAGTACAAGTTAGTACTCTTGCCATAAGTAGGGCTGAGACATTTGTTTTCTTCTTTTTGTATACAACATAATATACATATATAACAGATATTCACTTTTTTTTTTATAATATTTTTGCAAATTTTAGACTTTAAATTTATGCAAAGTTATTGTATGGGTTTTGTTTAACCAACATTTAACATTTGAGAACTTTGGCTTCTTTTGTGTCAAAGTAAGGTATCAAAAAAGCTTGATTTTGGTAAGGAAACTCTGATATTATATAATCACTAGAAATCAAAAATTGTGAAACCATACCTTGCCCTGCCTAAGTGCATATTTGCGTGAGTTGGTACACGTGTATATGTTTGCACCTGCACGCACGTATTCCTGTGCGTGTGTGTGTGTGTATGTGTGTGTGTGTGTGTGTGTGTGTGTGTGTGTGTGTGTGTGTGTGTGTGTGTATGTGTGCGGTGGGAGTGTGTTGTGTGTCACAGGCTGAGATAATGACCATGATGACAGTGGCGGGGCCGACGGGGGCCAGAGGAGCTGAATGGTGACGGATGACACAGGGCTGAGCTCTGATGGCACACAGACAGTGAGTGATGACTGCACATCCTTCCCAGTGCTCCACCCTTCATTATCTCTATGGGGAGAAGCAAGGCACAAAGGCAGGCCGCGCTGCCCTCTCGCTGCCCTCAAACGACATCTGCTCATGGAGACAGCCGTACTACCGCTCCTCTTTCACCTCGCTGTCGCTCCATCTATCTCCATCTATGGTGATCTTTCTCGCTCCTTTTCTCTCTCCTTTTTCTCTCGCTCTCTGTCACCCTCTCCGCGGAGGGTATACACAGGTCAGACAATGAGATAATGACTCACCCCTTTCAACCTTTCAAAATCAGGGCCTTTTCTTTCTCTCTGTCCTCTGTTGTTCATTCATTCTTAATCTTGTCTTTATCGATCTTCTCATATTCACTTGTTCTCATGCGTCTGAGAGGCCTGATCTGATGTCACAGAAGACACTGCGTGATTTAGTTAACCGGTTAACTGGTTGAAAGTTAGATAATACTCGAAACCTCAAGGCATCCAATATGTGACTGTTTTCTCAAAAAACAGTTGTCCAAATTGTGCCTGTGAAAAATTGAAAGCACGCCATAATACCTGGTTCAGAAATATTAAGAGGCTTTCCCACAGCTTGACTGATGGAGTGGTAAATGTTGCCATCTAGTGGTTCAGTCAATGCAGTGCAGAGATGAGAGTTTCTGTTTAAAACACTCGGGAAGTTCTTATTGAGACTAATGAGCATGCAGACAGGTTCAACCGGAGGTCACCATCTGGCCAATTACCACTGCTGGCACATTGGAGCCGACCTGAACTGTCATCACAAACACATCACTCCATGTCCAAACTGCCCGGCAATATGTCACCATGCCACTCGACGTGCCATACAGTATGGAGAGGATGGGGGCAACAGGAGACAGCCCCATGACAAAGCCACCTGGTCAGCACTGCAGACAGGACAGGCTGCTGGGCCACCTGCTTAGCTCACTTTTTAGAGGACACTCGATAGACTCTCAATGTCAGTTACTCGTCTCAATGTCCAGTTTGACTGACAGGTGTTTATTGTGTCTATGACATCTACCTCCTCAGGGAGAGAGAGAAATATGTGCAGGATCAATCTGCAGCAAACAAAAAGGCAAGGGATGCTTGAAATAACTTCAAGCAGAGAACAAATACATTGATCACATTGGTGAGAAACACAAGCAATAGTCACAGTATATATGCTGTAGTTAAGGTTAAAAAGTGGTTTAATGCCAACTGTTCTTAGATTTTCAAAGGATTTCAAAACTCATAGACGACTCAAAACGGCCAGCTTTTCTAAATGCTATCTATTTTTGTAATTCAAACGGCATTATACGCAATAAAAACAAGAACGAAACATGAACACCGCGATGGCCATGACAGGAGTTGAAGGAGAGGTGTGCTTTTGGGGCATATTATAATAACCATCTGTACAATCAAATAGAAAACTACATCTTGCTTGTTGGAATCATAAAGAAAGGAAACAGATGTTAATCCCTAATGGAGTTGACAGGCACTTTCCTGTCTTTCACATGAACATATTGAGTTTCTGAATAAGAGGGGGATCAGAGGGAAGGTGTATCATGTTACACTCATAATACATGCATATCAAAGACCCCAGCTGTTGGATTCCCTCTCTTGAGAGACAGCATTATTAAATCTGCACTCAGCAAGCATATCACACCAGCACAAGAGCTTAAGCCTCTCCATCAGTGGGCTTCCATTGGCTTGGGTGATTTGTAACCTATCACACAAGGAGATTATATCATCCTTTAAAGTGTAGGGGTAATCAGTGCCACACACCTGTGTCTTCTTTAGTCCCTATTTGAGATCATAGATACGATCTGGGAAGGAAAAAAAAAACTAAAGTGCTATAAGTATAAAGGAAGTGTCTTGTTTATAACTGGCATGAATTATTCACACACTCACACTCACTCTTCACACTTCCTCTGTCAGGTGATGAGGGTGGAGACACTGTCAAAAACTTTTTGGTGGATTTTTATAGCAGCATCCTTGTGGCTAACAATGTCACGCATGCTAGTCAGCCACTTATATTTAGAATTAAGTTAACCAACTGTAATATTGTTATATGGCCATCTGCAGTGGTATATCACATTCAGATGGGGTGGTACAAAGCATCTTAAAGGAGATAACTAGATGAAAAAAAAGGACCGGTATTTGTCCACTAGGTGGCAATAGATACTTTCAAATCTGGAGGCAGCCCTGGCTACATCTTGATATCAGTGACAGCTGCATTTGACATACATGATATAGAAGCAGATGCTCACCTGATGCAACATCTTTCTCCATGTTCCCCCCATCGTTCAGACTGGCTTTGTGTGCGCTGGCAGGTGCGCTGCTCAGGTTCCCCTGGGATCTGAGGTAGGAGAGCAGGCCGCCCTGATGCTGGAGGTGATCTGGCTGTCCTGGAGCCAAGTTCTCCAGAGAGGAGATGGGACATTCAGCCACAGCTCTGCCCAAAGCTCCCGGTTTGTCATGCTTCTTCTCGCCAGGACTCTGGAAATCCGCCTTTCCCAGCTCCTCTGGCTCCAGGATATTATTTTTCAGCATCTTCCACTTGGCAGCATCATCATTTTCAGCCTCCCTCCCTTGCTCGGATTTCTCAAATTCACCTTCACCGTCGTGACCTGTGGAGCTGGCATTCTGTGTGTTTATCTCTTCTTTTGTTCCCTGCACCAAAAGGTCACACTGATATGCAGGTTTCACACCGAGCTCAGCTGCGGCATTAGAGTAACTTTGTAGCCGGCGGGTAATGGAGGAGGAGAGTCTATTACTAAAAACACCAGACATCTGTACCAGTACAGCAGGAGACATGCCTGAATGAGGCATGACAGACTCTGGCCTGACAGACAAATCCAAAGGCTCATACTGGGACTTCCTGGTTTGAGCAGATAGAGGGCCGTCTACACTTGCATCTTTGTCACTTGACTGCTTGTTGATGAGCAGGGCGTTATCACTGTGGCTCTCCAGACCAAGGTAGTGGGCTGGGCTCCAGTCTTCCCTGGATCTAGGTCTGAGCTTGGGGTTGGGGTTGGGGTTGGGGCTGGAGCTGCTGCTGCTGCTGGTGGGCTGCAATGGAGAAGAAAGATCCCTGCTTGTTTGCCAGTGGGGGAAGTGGTAGCGATCCAGATGGAAGCCGAGGGAGGCAGTCTGTGCAGCGGTGTAGTCACTGGAGAGTGGACACCTGTAGACTTTCTCACCTAACACAGACAATAACAGCAGGGACATAATACATTCCAAATCAAATTAGGACACTATGTGTATATGAGGCATACTGAGCATTCTGTTCAGAGAAAAGTATGTACCAACAACCGTCGTCTAAATATGAAAAATGTTGCACTCCCACACCAGGCTGAGTTGAATGATTTAAGCGCTGCCCTGCAGTAAATCAAGCTTGTAATCAGCTTTCAGCTCCAGTGATCCATCATTTTACAGTATGGACGCCACCACCATGTGCAATAAACACACCCAAAGATGTTAACACCAAACAAGATTCTTCCAGAAATAATAAACAGTCAAATTCAAAGCAACTAGAACAAGGCAGATGTCGCAGACAAGAACCTCATTCCATCAAAACCAGTAAGTGGGTTTCCCAGTCAGAAATAACAAAGTCCAACATGTGAGCAGTTCTGATTAACCGCACCATTTACTGTAGCTGAGTTTATTTTTGCTTCATACTTGAAAAATGGTGTGTTGGAACCATAATTCAAAAAGTACAAAGTGTATTATTGTGGGAAATGACAACGGGTAATTTTTCCTCCTTTTAGCAAGTGAAAAATATCCATCTGGAAACAAGATTTGATCGTGCTCACCATAACTTTTAATTAAAGGTAATGTAAATGTCTTCTTCCCTCTGTTTACCTACAGTTTAATCATTATAGCTATCACAGAAACTCCCTCCAGGGTTAAACACACTCCCTGTGACCATTTTTGAGTTAGTGATTGTCTGAGACCTCCGCTTTGCACTGTCTTTAAACAGCCCAGCTGTTTCGCTGCCATTCCAATTACAGTAAAAGTCATCCGACGCCATTAAGCCACAAATATTGGCAGTTTATTGCCCAACACTCTCCTGGCATTTGAAGGTCAGGTCATACATTATACTGTGTCTTTTAGGGATGCGTCTGGGATAGGGAGATAAACCCACCACCATTAATTTAATTCTATGCATATTGATGTCTTATTGTTCTTCTTTAATAGACTAATATCTGAGTTATAACAGTGATTCATCCGCGCTAGAGAAATATCAATTTCATACACCTCAAGATCTGACCCTGAGATAATTCTTTGAGGTAAATCTAAATCTAATGATCTGTAGTTGCTACCTTACTTTGTTTCCAACTTTAATAGAAAAAGCACCTTAGTAAGGTGAAGGGTAGTAAAAAAGGAGGACTGTTTCTGACTATTTAAAATCTACAAAACCATAAAATAACACCCACATATTACCTAAAGAGAGCTGAAACTAATGAAGTTGAAAAATCGCTGCTGAAATGGCAAATTGGTGCCCCTGAACGGAAGGCAGTCACCTCTGTATGTACTGTATATGGGTTATACTATACTGCGTGTGTGTGTGTGTGTGTGTGTGTGTGTGTGTGTGTGTGCGCATCTACAGTGTGTCTGATTTAATGTCCGCAAACATTGAATGTGCATGGCGACGTGAGTGGGTGTACAAGAGCGGGAAAGATACTTCAACAGTGCCACACCCTTGTCTCCAGTAACAGACAAAAAAATCTGAACAGCTTAATGGAACTCTTTCAGACACGCCATATATCTCAATTATTCTGTGGCTTAAATTACGATGACATTACCGGCCAGCTCCAAATGCAGAAAACACATATATCTGACCTCATCGTTCAGCGTGGACCTTCCTAAACCCATTTGCCAGCCTACATGAGAGCTGTAAAACAATACAAAGAATGAAGACTCTGCCTTTTTTCCTCTTCCTTTGGATGGGTGCCATCTTTGTGATTGCCTGGTTCATGCTAACTTAATCAGTTTAAGATTTACTTACACTGCCGAGGCTCACATTATGTGAGGGGAGTAATTTTAGAGCTTAGATTTATCAACCAAAACTCCAATTACTGCATCATTACAAACCCCAGCCTCTCTCACCTAACACAGAGCATCTAATGAAGTGATGCGTATGAGTTATCCGCCCTTACTGGATGTGCAAGGCGGAGGAATAAGGTAAATAAATAAATAAATGCCTCAAGTAAGCCGTGTCTATGGAAAAAGCATGCAGCTGGGTTTGGACGAGTGATTCATTTCATATGGAAATAGGCTTTAAGATTTACAACCATATATCACCGTCAATGCAATCACAGGCTCACATACTATATTCTTACATAGGTATTTGGCAGTTATATTGTAGATATCAAACTCTATATAAAGTGAGGTTTTGGCTCTTTCTACATATGCAATCAAGCACCTGAAATGCAAAGCAGAGATACATGGTGGCTGGTTTGGTTTAAGATGAAACAGAGTGAGAGAGAGAGAGTCACACACAAGACTGGTGAGAAAAACAGGGGCACCAGATGTTCTTTGATGTTTATAATAGCATATATTATTAATATTAATTAGACCACATAGTCAATGACGCATTTGGGACGTTTCCAAGTCAATTAAGCCAAATGGCATTCAGGAGACGGTGGAACAATATTTCAAGGCAGGTGTTCACAACTCCCTGGGTAAATCTTTTTATCTGCATGCTAGGGAAACAAGCATTTTGAGCTTAATTTGAGCCTCATATCTGCAATAATAATTAAAAAGAGGATTAAAAGACAGAAGTGAGAGGGAGACAGAAAAGCCAACAGGTAATCAGTTTAGACAAACCAGTCAGATTGACTGTGATCTCTGAATAAGAGCTGAATTTGTTAGGACAGACACAGGCCCCGAGTTAGATAAGGACCTGATTGGTTAAAAGATGCTTTTACTGTCAGCAATCACAAAGAATAGACTGATGTAACTGGAACAGCCAAATGAAAAATGATACTCTGTACAGCAGCTTGCTTTATCTATGTTTCTGGGTAAACCACTGCTCATATTACCATTCACAGTTTTACAGACGCTTATCATTTCAGGCTCTCTTGGCTGTACAGTAAAAGAAGTGTAAAAGCAGGGAATAAGGGACAAAACACATGTGGCGACGACATCATTACATGGTGTCTGCTCACTGACCTTGAGGTTAAGAGTATTGAATGGGACTAATTAATAACTGTCAGAGCATTTTATGTATGTTAGGAATGTTTTTATTCTGAGCAGGGATCTAACTGGCCCAATGTAGGTCAGAGACCCGAAGCATGCACCCTTCATTAGTTTATCATTTTAAAAAGAGTCGTTAGTCTAAATCTCAAATTATAATTAAAGTCAAAGTGCATTTTCAAATCTGTCCTGATGAGTTATTGAGAGAAGTAATTCGTAACACACGCCTTTCATTGAAATCAAAGCGTGCGTTCTAATTTAAGATGCTGGGTGTTTTGTAGTTAAATATCTAAATCCAGAACTGTATCTGGATGTATCGAGCAAAGAAGCTGTCTCTCACCCTGACAGCCATGACTGTACTATATTTGCTATCCATATTGAGAACATCAATAACTTCATGACCACCATAGGCTGACTATGAATAATGCAGCCAGTAATTCTGGACTAATCAATGTTCCTCAAGCTGAACATCTGGCAGTGGTAATTCTTCCTCAGCATCTCTGCTCTCCTGAATTAGAAAATACTCGCTCTCTCCCTCTCTCTTTCTCCACGTCCAACCATCGAGACAGACAGACTTGATCAGTTACAACCCCCTACCTCCGAAAAAACGTATCCCTGTTATTAAACCCTCATCAAGTGGTGCGTGTTCTCCATATGTGTAGGATTTACCTATCTGTCCCGCAGCAGACCTGTGTGTTGAGCCAGGGCCAGCAGTGTGTGATTGTGTTAATTAATCTGTCATTGTGAGCGCAGGGAGCAGCTGCAGAGGTCTCTGGGATATATTGTCAGAGCTAAACAATGCGGTGCTAAGCCCCCAGAGTGAGTCTACCATTACACAAGACTAAGAACAGAGAGGAGAGGAGGAGAGGAGGAGAGGGGGAGAGAGAGCCTGCCGGATCCATCATTGACTAAAGCAATGACGCCTGACCTTTACAATGAATTAGTTTCCATGCTTAATATTGACTGAAATTAGAGTCTGATACTGAATGTGCCATCCCAGAACTGTGTGCACTCAAATCCTCAGTTAGCCAGCTATCATAAATGTTTCTGGAAGTGACACCGTATGGTCTTGGAGATAGGGGAGAAGAGGGAAAGTAAAAACAACAGAGCCTGAACATTTCTTAAAGAGCAACCAGAGAGGGATTTGGCCATAAACGGCGAGAATTTACATGTAAATATGCAGATACCAGTATGTGTGTACAATATGGAAACAAAACATCTAATGAGATTAAACCTGATCCATTTATCTCTGCTATACGGCCATCCTTTAAGAGGATGCTGGATCAAATCCCACAAGAGCGCATCAGACTTGGATGCACACAACGTAGCAGTACTCCAATGGAAAATAACCATAAGCTATGAAGAAACAAAAGTTTGGATTTATTTTTCTTCTCTTAACAACTGCTGTTAAAGCAGTAATTCAGGCTCATGATAACATGTTAGCAGGATGCCATGACAAGAAAGGCATTTACCCAGAGAGCCAAATCATCCAAATCACCAGGTGGAACAGAAGACTATCAATAAAAATACCAGGTGGTAGATCAAATCATAAAAATCACTGGGTGGTATATATCAAATCATTAAAAACACCAGATGGCATGCATTAACATCTTGTGCCCCCGTAGGCAAGGGGTGGGGATGTGACGGATATAAAATAGAGGGTACTAATTATCCCTGCAATTCAACATGATGCCATTATCTTTAAAAGGAAGACAAAGTCCTTGTGGATGACAGTAATATCTGTGGTGGTGTAGCTGACCCTGTGCTAGATGTCCACCTACACTAAGTGGGAAGTAAAATATGAGGCAACAGCTGTCACTTAGCTACTTTATATTTATATTTAGTTTTTAAAGAAAAGATTACGAGATGCAGAAACTGGATCCTTTGTTTTGATATTCTAAGCAGATTTCCCCCTTTATTACATAGAGACAGTGGATAGGCATGAAAGGGGGAGAGAGATGGGGGGTGACACGCAGCAAAGGGCAGCAGTTCAGACTCAAACCCACGCCGCTGCAGGACTCAGCCAACATGGGGCGAACGCTCTTACTGGGTGAGCTAGAGGCCAATTCTCAGAATATATAGATAATCCTGCAAAGAAACTGACAAAATACTAAAGGGGCACTCCAGTGATTCAGTAGAATACTTCCATAAAGTTGGGGGACTTGCAAGAGACAGATTAAACTATGTAAACCTTTCTGGTTCGAATTCAGGTGGGGACCTCTCTCTCCCTGCATTTCCTGTCTACTCTTCGACTGTCAATTAAAAATTAAGTAAACATTAAAATTTTTTAATGTTTACTTAATTTTAATTTAAAAATTAAGTTTTTAAAAAAAGATTGTTCAAAAATCAAATCAGCAGAGGACCAGATATTTGACTTTTAATTCCTAGTATGGGTCGAGCTCCATATACTACCTTTCCTATAATGCAACTGAATAGTGTGATTCATTAGACCCTGATGCCATCATCAGGGTTATTTTTGTCAAACTTTGGAAAGCTCCCGCCAGAGCAACTAAGACATTAACCTGCTCTGCCCTGCAAAGGCAAAAGGCAGTAATTTTGTTTTTGGTCGAAAATAAGTTAATGATATTTTTGGGACATTCAAGACATCCTTCATCATGTGGATGAGTATCTTGAGTCAGTTCCGTTGTTTTTTTTCGAGAAACTAATGGGTTGTCTTAACAGTAACGTCTAAAAGCCCAGGAGAAACCAAGGCATCAGACATACAGGCCATGATCACTACATTTTATAGACATGTTACTTTAATGATTTTGTAAATGGTGATCAGCAACCAAATATTGATCATTTGGAAGTTACTGCCTTTTGCCTTGGCGTGACCTTTCACGTTTTGCAGACAATACAAAGGCAGAGTACAGTAACTTAAAAAAAAATAGAGGTCAAAAGTCAAGTTTGAGCTTAAGATTTTTTTATGTAGATACATTGCATCTAATTGTCAGATTTCCAGTGTCCTACCTATAATTCATTTGGCTGGACAACTAAAAAACTTTCAAGTAATTTTTCTCACTTCCACACTCTGGCGAGTTAAGGTCTTTTACCTTTGTAGGGCAGTGCCTGCGTAGTACTTCTCATGTCAAGTAAACTGTACTGAAATATGATGAAACATGTCAAATCATTCATTTAACAGACTCTTTAATGAGATCTTAAAATAGAAAGAGCTTCCCTTGACTGAGTTACCTGTAGCTGGAGAAGAAGATTGTCGATGGTCGAGGCCACTGCCAGAGTGGGAGCTCCCCATCTCTGGCCCAGAATGACTCACGCTGCCTGGGCTACCGGGTCTGCTGATGGCCTTAGTGTCTGGGTCGCCGAGACACACTTTCCCATCGTTTACAGGGAGACATCTCTCAGTCAGGTAGGAGGAGCACTGCTGCTGGTCTTTAGGACCGAACATTTGCTGTTCAACAGGCAGCCCTGGTGTCATGATCTGCCAGCCTGGGTAGCTGCTGCTGCTGCTGCTGAGTGTATCTCGGTTTGACGTGATCTTCTGCAGATATTCCATGCTAGTGGAGCTCAGTGGAGGGGGGAGATGATTTAAACCCAGTAAAGAGGAGCTATCTGCATCTGTCAAAGGGCCTGGACCTGAGGAAATCATCCTCCCTAACATCTCCCTAACTTTCATGTCAACGCCTGCTGTGGCAAGTATCTGGTTGTAATCTTGATGGTCGGCTCTCTCAGCCATGAGGAACCTGTTGTTAATGCGGGTGATGTACTGCGAGTAGAGGGTGCTCTGGTGGTCTTGTGATAGGTTGTTCATATTAACGCAGGTGTCATGCTCAGCAGGGAGATTACGCTTAGCAGCCAGCTTATTGAGGTGGACCTTCATGTGGTTCTTGAGAAACCAGGGTTCTTTGAAACGACGGCCACAGATTTGACAGCAGTGCTCAAAGGAGTCCTTGTGTTTCCTCATGTGACCCTTCAGGAACCAAGCCTGGCTGAAGGTCTGGCCGCACACCTCGCAAGGGAATTCGCCAGCGGGCTTCTTCTTGTCACCGGCCCCCATCGCGGGCCTCTGCCCTAAGCCCGAATCGGCAGTTATATGCGTCATCTCGACGTGTCCGATCAGCTCCTCCTCCTGTGAGGCAGCAAACTCGCACAAGGTGCATTTATAGGGTTTGTGCAGGATCCTGATGTGGCGCTCAAGCTCCTGCTGCTTCCTGAACTTCCCCTTACAGAATGAGCAGCGGAATCCGATGGGTTGGGGCTGGATGGGATTATCAGGGATGGGAGTCACCTTAGGGGATGTGGATGCGTGTGGCTGGCTCTTTGTAGCACCAGAGTTAGTTAAGAATGGGGGTTGTGTCGGGACAGTCTGTAACAGTTGGGGCTTTTGAAGTTGGTTTATAATCGATGTTTGCTGTTGGCTAACATGACCAGCTCGCGTCTGCCTGTCCCTTAGTATCGCCCTTTCCTCAAGCTCATGAAGCAATCTATTCTCCTCCCTAATTCGCCCACGGCCTTTACCCAGAATGCCTTGCTTGTGAGTACGGAGGTGTATCTTCAGGTTGCCCTTCTGTGCAGCCCTGTGGTCGCAGTATGGGCACTTGAATGGCTTCTCGCCAGTGTGTGTGCGCATGTGAAGGGAAAGGATGCTGTTGAAGCGGAAGCGCTTTCCACACAAAGGGCAGGGATACTTCCTGTTCTTGCGGCTGTCCTGTTCCTGGGTGGAATTTACCTGGGAGGCGATGCTTTGATTGGTGACTCTCAGGAACTGGGAAAGCTCTGCTCTCCCGTTCATACTGCTGAGAATCCTTGCATCCATGATTTGATTGGCCAGAAGCGCCATCTGGCTCCTAATTGGGTGGGTGGACAGGGTAATGAAGCTGTCCTTTCAGGGACTGGCTGATGTTACAGTATGGTGGTCAGAGGTGTCTGTGTGGGACGATCGGAAGGTTAGCAGTGAACTGTATGCTGACTGTTTGCACTTATTCAGCTGAAACAGGATGTTGATTCATGCTGCTCGGATGAAATGTCTGTTTCTTGTAGCTCAAACCTAAAGAGAAAACAAAAGGAACATTAAGTGCATTCTAATTCTGCAAAAACAAATAAATTATTCAAATATTAATTTCCCCCTCAGAAACCCCAAGAATAGGTGAGTACAGTATAATGTCAGTGGGCTCTCGGCTGTCAATTAAGGGTGTAAATCTCTACTTTTGCAGCTGGTATATAATGCCAGTGATGCACCACAAATAGGTCAGGAAATAGAGCAAAGTAGGTTCTGACTCTCGTCATCCTGTGTTAATGTATACCTGTGGTTTTAGATTATTGTTGAAGACCGTGAAAATGCTGATAAGTCGAACCACAAAGGCTTCCTCAACAAATATCTCATCTTTACTAAAGGGTAAGGTGAAAATCTTTGTCTTGATCTCTTTTTTGTACTGACACACAACACTAAGGCAGCACAAACATCAAAGACTGTCTGCTTTCATTGCCCTTCCTTTGCATTTCACAAATCTGCGCTTTAAAAAAAAGATTAAAGTAAAAGTGTTAAGCTTTTTCAGCAGGTCTATTGCATATTTGAATAAAAACCTTTACCAGGATAATTATGTCACGGGAGTACTAAGGAAAATAAACAACTTGATGATGTAAAAATGCAAACTAAAGTTAAAGGAAGAATATCCAAATGGAAAGCTAAAATATGCTTCACTTCTCCCCTGCCCAGCTTCCTTTTTTTTTTTTCATTCAACTGCAGCAGCAAAACAAAGCTTCAAATTCACATCGTGCTACAATGGTAGAGGTCACATAAGTGAGCTCTGCACAGCTCTAGTGCAGTACAAAAGGGCACAGAACAAAGCCGGCACTGTCCACACTGAATTAACACAGGCTTACATCATCCTGGACTACAACCTCAGTCAGTCATGAAAATGATGTACACAAAACCACACAGATAAAAAGCTGGCAGGCTGGCAGCAGTAGTGTGTGTGTGTGTGTGTGTGTGTGTGTGTGTGTGTGTGTGTGTGTGTGTGTGTGTGTGTGTGTGTGTGTGTGTGTGTGTGTGTGTGTGTGAGCAGCGTGTCTGCTCTGAGCTGTAGATCAGAAATTAATGTAACCATATGGTACTGACCTAACCATATCTGACATGAAAAAGTGAGTAAATTCTATTATAATATAGTTGATCCACTTCATTTTTCTTAAACTGGTATTCCTTAGCACTCATACCAAAAATACCAAAACCGGAGGGGGTGGGGGGGCATAGTATGCCGCCCCCCCACCACCCCCCACCTCCCACCCATTCCACGGATTACGGTCATTTTAGCTATTATCGCATTTGCCTCTATTAATGTCATTACTGTACGTTAGCCTTGGATGTGTAATATTGTACAGTGTATCCAATTTGAAGTCTGCGCCCAATCAATAATGATTGATCAAACTCAACTTTAAATGGCTATGCGTCTGCAGCATCAAATAACTTTGAATGCTGCATAAATGTGTGTGCATTTCTTTTATTCAGCAAAGCACATGTGCTCTTTCTTACCTGTCTTTCACAACTAGCTAGCTGAAAGCATGAGTAAGGCAAGTAATAAGAGAGTTACCAAAGCTACACACAATCTTATTCATAATCAAGACAACTACTAGATTTAATGTAAAGGCATCCAAATAAAATCGGAGCCACCTGCTGCTGCTGTTGCCTATGGTCCGTAGCAACCTCAGTCAGTCATAAAGATGTTGTACACAAAACCACACAGATTAAGAGCTGACATGCCTGGCTGGTGTGAGCCACCTGTCTGCT